>NC_058082.1:54202948-54497066 GCF_014858855.1 Bufo gargarizans | reverse complement strand
TGTGATCGGGGTTTCATACGGGGTAATAAGTGACGGGGGGGGGGTGTAGTGTAGTGTAGTGGTGTTTTGTGGTACTTTACACAGCTACCTGTTTCCTCTGGTGATTGATCCAAACAAAAGGGACCACCAGAGGACCAGGTAGCAGGTATAGACGCTGTTATCAAAACAGCGTCTAATATACCTGTTAGGGGTTAAAAAAATCGCATCTCCAGCCTGCCAGCGAACGATCGCCGCTGGCAGGCTGGAGATCCTGTCTCTTACCTTCCGTTCCTGTGAACGCGCGCTGTGTGCGCGCGTTCACAGGAAGTCACGGCTCTCGCGAGATGACGCGTATATGCGTCACTCTGCGCAGAGCTGCCGCCTCTGGACCGCAGATCTGTGTTAGGCGGTCTGGAGGCGGTTAAACTTACTGTTTCCATAGAACGGCGCTAGAGGAATTACAGAGTAAGGCCTCATGCACACGACAGTATTTTTTCACTGTCCGCAAAACGGGGTTCCGTTGGTCCGTGATCCGTGACCGTTTTTTCGTCCGTGGGTCTTCCTTGATTTTTGGAGGATCCACGGACATGAAAAAAAGTCGTTTTGGTGTCCGCTGGCCGTGCAGAGCCAAACGGATCCGTCCTGAATTACAATGCAAGTCAATGGGGACGGATCCGTTGACGTTGACACAATATGGTGCAATTGCAAACGGATCCGTCCCATTGACTTTCAATATAAAGTCTGGAGTCCCTTTTATACCATCGGATCAGAGTTTTCTCCAATCCGATGGTATATTTTAACTTGAAGCGTCCCCCATCACCATGGGAACGCCTCTATGTTAGAATATACTGTTCGGATATGAGTTACATCGTGAAAACTCATATCCGACAGTATATCCTAACACAGAGGCGTTCCCATGGTGCTGGGGACGCTTCTAGTTAGAATATACTACAACTGTGTACATGACTGCCCCCTGCTGCCTGGCAGCACCCGATCTCTTACAGGGGGCCCGTGATCAGCACAATTAACCCTCAGGTGCCGAACCTGAAGGGATTAATTGTGCGTATCATAGCCCCCTGTAAGAGATCAGGGCCTTCCAGGCAGCAGGGGGCCAGACCACCCCCCCTTCCCAGTTTGAATATCATTGGTGGCCAGTGCGGCCTCCCTCTATTGTAATAAGGAACAATGGGTTGGCAGGTGTGCGGCCTCCCCCGGCCCCCCTCCCTCCCTCTATTGTAATAAGAACATTGGTGGCAGTGTGCGGCCTCCCCCGGCCCCCCTCCCTCCCTCTATTGTAATTAGAACATTGGTGGCAGTGTCCGGCCTCACCCGGCTCCCCTCCCTCCCTCTATTGTAATGAGAACATTGGTGGCAGTGTGCGGCCTCCCCCGGCCCCCCCCCCCCCCCTCCCTCTATTGTAATTAGAACATTGGTGGCAGTGTGCGGCCTCCCCCGGCCCCCCCTCCCTCCCTCTATTGTAATTAGAACATTGGTGGCAGTGTGCGCCCCCCCCCCACTCCCGATCATTGGTGGCAGCGGAGTTCCGATAGGAGTCAGAGTTTAATCGCTGGGGCTCCGATCGGTAACCATGGCAACCAGGACGCTACTGCAGTCCTGGTTGCCATGGTTACTTAGCAATAGTAGAAGCATCATACTTACCTGCTGGCTGCTGCGATGTCTGTGTCTGACCGGGAGCTCCTCCTACTGGTAAGTGACAGGTCTGTGCGGCGCATTGCTAAATGAACTGTCACTTACCAGTAGGAGGAGCTCCCTACCGGCCACCAATGGCCACCAATGAAATTTAAACTAGGGAGGGAGGGGGGTCTGCCCTCTGCTGCCTGGCAGCCCCAGATCTCTTACAGGGGGCTATGATACGCACAATTAACCCCTTCGGTTGCGGCACCTGAGGGGTTAATTGTACGGATCACAGCCCCTTGTAAGAGATCGGGTGCTGCCAGGCAGCAGGGGGCAGTCATGTACACAGTTCGTTGTATATTCTAACTAGAAGCGTCCCCATCACTATGGGAACGCCTCTGTGTTAGAATATACTGTCGGATCTGAGTTTTCACGAAGTGAAAACTCTCAGCTCTGAAAAGTTTTTTTGCAGACGGATCTTCGGATCCGTCTGTATGAAAGTAACCTACGGCCACGGATCACGGACGCGGATGCCAATCTTGTGTGCATCCGTGTTCTTTCACGGACCCATTGACTTGAATGAGTCCGTGAACCGTTGTCCGTCAAAAAAATAGGACAGGTCATATTTTTTTGACGGACAGGATACACGGATCACAGAGGCGGATGGCAACGGTGCATTTTCCGAGTTTTCAACTGACCCATTGAAAGTCAAACGGCCACGGGTGCACACAACGTTGTGTGCATGAGGCCTAATAGACAGTCTGGTTAGACTAAAAGTCAGAGATATCAAAATTCTTCTAATGCCACAGCGCCATGGGCATAGCTATAGGGGGTGCAGAGGTAGCAGTCGCTACCGGGCCCAGGAGCCTGAGGAGGCCTAAAGACCCTTGTGCCACATAAGAAGACACACAACGCACTGAGGAAGGGGGGCCCAAGCTGAACTCTTGCACCAGGGCCCCTGCACAGAGCAAAAGGCAATTCATAGTGCTGCGCCTGCTACACTGTATGTATGTAGTGAACATGGTTCTGGTTCTGTATTTATGTAGTGAACTTGGTTCTGGAGCTGTATTTGACCTATAGCCTTGGTTCTGGTGCTCTATGTATGTAGTGATCTTGGTTCTAGTGCTGTATTTGTGTGTTAAATGTGCAGCTTTGATCTAATATTATTCATTCAAATCTGAGTTCGGGCCACTCTCACAGATTCGGTCAAAGAAACCGGACAAAAAAGTCCTGTATGCAATAATCTTCTGTCCACTAAAGGAGCAGCATTCTGAGCAAACCCCGATATGGCCAATGGAGGTTCCTCAGCTCAGGAGTTGGTAAATCTTGCCCCTCTAACCAGTGTCGGACTGGGGTGCCTTGGGCCCACCAGTGGAATTGATTCTGGGGGCCCACCGTACAGCTACCATAAATGGATAGGGAACGCGCGGTCCCAAATAACGCATTGACTGAACTGTGATTTGTGCCCACTTCACTTTCGCGAATCGCTGCGGTAAATCCTATACAACGGACTGGAACTAAATAGCTTTAAATAATCCTACCATCCCCAATATTGTGCCGCTGTGCTCCCCAATATTATACTGCAGAAACAGATAAACCTCGTGATAATACTAGTACCTCCCATGATAATGCCCCCTTCAATAATTATTGGCAAACCGTGCCTTAAAATAACTGTGCCCAGCAAATAGTGCCCCAGACACTAATAGTTTAAACATAACATCCCCCCCAAAAAATTGTGGCAAACTGATAATGTGCCATAGTGCCCCCACAGCAATAGTGCTCCCAAAAGTCCCACCAATAGGAATAATTATCTGCTAGAGCACACATGGTAGTAATAGTGCTCCTACAGTGACCCCAACATGTCCCCAATGTGCCGCAGAAGTAATAATGCTCCCATAGTGCCCAGACTAATAATCATGTTCCCCATAGACCCCCAGTAGTAATAAAGTCCACCATAATGCCCCCCAGTAGTAATAATTCTCCTTATAATGTGACAGTACAAAAATGCCCAATTATATTGTGTGCCAGTGCAAAAAAATACAATTTCAATGGCCCCCATTTGATCTAATGTCCCCATAGTGCCCCCAAAATGTGTCAGTATAAAATACCCCTATATAGTGTCCCCAGTAAATGCCCCCATAGTGCTCCTCGCCCCCTTCCTCCTAGTGCCCCCCATAATGTACCGGTATAAAATGCCCCATATATAGTACTCCAGTAGAGGCCTTCAGTGTCCGCCATAATTTGCAAGTATAAAATACCCCTTCTTAGTGCCCCCCGTAGATGACCCCATGGTTCTCCTCTCCCCCCTTCCCCATAGAATCCACCATGATGTGTCCCAGTATAAAATGCCCCCACACAGAGCCCCAATATAAAATTCCCCTTCTTTGTGGCCTCAGTAGAATCTCCCCCATAGTGCCCCCCATATAAAATACATGATGCCCCCATATTAATGTGACAGTAAGAAGAGCCCCGATTGTGCCCCCAATAATGTCAGTGAAAAGGGCTCCCATAGTGCCCCCTCAATAATGTGCCAGTAAGAAGAGCCCCCATAGATGCCCCACAATAATGTGCCAGTAAGAAGTGCCCCCATAGTGCCACCCAATAATGTGCGAGTAAGAAGTTCCCCATAGATGCCCCCCAATAATGTGCCAGTAAGAAGTCCCCCCATAGATGCCCCCAATAAGATGTTCCGCCCATAGATGCCCCCCAATCATGTGCCAGTAAGAAGTGCCCCCCAATAATGTGCCAGTAAGAAGTCCCCCATAGATGCCCCCCAATTATGTGCCAGTAAGAAGTGCCCCCCCAATCATGTGCCAGTAAAAAGTGTCCCCTACAGCGCTCCTCTCCTGTATTGTACAATATATAAAAATAAACACATACACTTACCACCATCATGCTGTCAGCAATGCGATGCAGGCCTTTTCCGGCGTGTGTCCTGCGCTGTATGGCTCAGGTGGCGCAATGACGTCATCACACTGCCTGCACCGGCCTCTGATAGGCTGCAGGCCTAGTGCCTGCAGCCTATCAGAGGAACGGGGAAGGGAGATGCCTCTCCCCTGCCCCGCAGCATCCATCTGCCTCACTGTCCTGAGGATGGCGATACAGATGACTATGGCAATGAGCGCTTCCACAATGGAAGTTCTCATCTCCCTGTGCCCTGCCGCTACGTCAGTGCTTGCTGGTTCGGAGGCCCACCGAGAATTTCCCCGGCTCCCCGGTGGGCCAGTCCGAGCCTGCCTCTTATGACCATGTTGTTGTTACAGACTCAGTCATGAACTGTGTCTGGGATTGCACATGTGTGTACGATCCCAACATGAAAACACAACCAGTTGCCGCCTTTTAACGATTAAAAGCCCATTTACCTATACCACCTTTATATGGTAGGGAGAGTTAAACAAGTTGGGTCGGCCGCTACACATGGGCCAGTGCTGTGTGCTTGTCCCTCAGGCTACAATTTGCCAGCCAGCCCCTGAGACAGGGCAAATAGAAAGGTGGTGAAGTGTGCTGTATGTATCGAGTGATATGAAAACAAGCGTGAGAGAGGCAATTGTGAATGACAAGGATGTTAAATGGAATTCCAAGGAAGAAAAACACTGCAAAAACAATATTTGGCTTATTTTGTGTATTTAGAAAAAAACTGCAGCACTCTTGACTTGAAATAAAGGAAGTGGTCCTTTTATTCATCAAAATACAAGTGTAATGCAACATTTCCAATGTTAAATTCCATAAGGTGTATATGATATAAAGTCTGCATCTGATAGATTTCCAGCAGGTTAAGTGTTGCTTGAAAAAATCAAGTAATTAGTGCATTTGGGATTCAGACATCCAGGTTTCCCTGGAGCATATGCACCAAAACTAAGGTGTCTATTAGAGAGCAATTCAAAGGGCCGCCAATGTCCATAAGGGAGAATTTGTGCATCAGCCTCTCCTGACCATCTCATCACAAAGGAAGGTCAGAATCAGTTACTTGTGGTCCGTCTACTCTGCATGCCATACCAGATCCATGCTCAAAGGTAACATGTCAACATGCTCTGTCCCTATACCGCATGTATTGTACCATAATACCGTCAGTATTGAACAGTATCACAAGTTCATAGAAAAATAAAGAGGAGGAGATGATCTCCAGAACATGAAGATCCAAGGGAGAGCTGTACGAGCTGCAATCCTGATCCAAAATAGCATTAATCCCTCAGTCTGGAATTCTTCATTCATGTTGGAGAGTTACCTCGTGTCTGTGAAGATAAAATATAATTAGAATCAAAGAAACACTTTCTCTAAAATTCAACAATAAACTTCTATATATACTGTGAGGCAGTGAAAGGCCTCATGGTTGTTAGGGGAGATATATGGCAGGATTTTCTGTGTCTTCCCCACAATCACCAGGTCTGAAGCAAGACCAGGTGCAGTAATCAGCTGGGATTAAAAGTATCCTCAAAGTTAGGCTAAGTCTAAACGATGACATTTGTCGCGCGACAGATAGGGCACAACAACACTGCAACATTTGTAGCGCAACATTTTGTTGCACCAATGTTGCGCAACAATTTTTATAATGGCAGTCTATGGTGTCGCACTGCAACATGCAACATGCTGCGACGCAACAGTCGCAGAAAAATCCATCTCAAATGGATTTTCTGCGACTGTTGCATCGCAGTCACAGCATGTTGCATGTTGCAGTGCGACACCATAGACTGCCATTAGAAAAATTGTCGCGCGACATTAGTGCAACAAATGTCGTCGTGTAGACCTAGCCTAAGAGGCTGGGAGATAGCCCGGAGACTTGGAAGCAGAGGCCTGGGATGGCTGCGAGTGTGGTCTCAGCTGGGCTGCACTGAGGAACCACGAGGCTGGGAGATAGCCTGGAGTTGGGGGACGAAGCGACACCTGGGAGGGTCGCAGGGCCATAGTCAGGCGGACTACTGAGCCTTAATCCCCCACAAGAGACATTGGACTTAAGACAGTGTGTGAACTGTGCTCTGTACAGCCAGGAGGCTGATGAACAATGGGCTGGGAAAGCCGCACCTGAGACTGTGCTCTGCATGTGGGTCAGGGAATATGTTATGTATTAGGTAGTGCCTAGACGGGCAGGTGTTTGTTTTGTTTGCTGTGTTTATGCTGGAGGGCCACAATAAAGCACTGTTTGGACATTAAAGCCTTTGTCTGGAAGGAAATCTGTGCTTGAAAACCCGAGAGAAGACGATCCCTTACAATATCTATGTAATCCTAATATATCAAGCTCATCCTGATGATATACATTACCAGTATATTGTTTCAAATGACCGACTAGACCCAGGAGATAAAAATATGGAGTTCCAATAGTCAGCGACTATAATTCTTTTCTGGTCATGTTATTAAAATATAACTTTTATTTTTACTTTATTAAACAGACATTGCCACAAAAACATAAAGTGAAAATTGAAAAATACATATGGAGGGCCGAATGTATATGGGGCTTGGGGTATAGTGTCTCTACTTGATCAGTAGGTCAGATGATATTGCTGCATATCCCTCTGACAATGGAGTGCAGGTAGTATAATTGATCTTGTGTCTGTAGTGTCAGCCGACACCAGACACTCTGTAATTTATACTGCACTCTATTAGCTAGTTGCCCTGCCTAAAGCGCTATTAGCGTGGTATCTGATGTCTGCCTGGATACTCTTAGTGGCACCGCCACTTGCACTTAAATTTATCGGCACTGCCCCTTTAATGTGATTATGTATACAGCGTCTGCAGTTCGCCGTACATCTATTGGTTTCTTTTCCCTGCCATAATAAAACAAAACAAAAGAATGCAGCTTCCCCTCTGGGGGGGGGGGCTGTTATTACTGGCACAGGGGGGGGGGGGCTGTTATTACTGGCAAAGGGGGGGGGGGGCTGTTATTACTGGCAAAGGGGGGGGCTGTTATTACTGGCATGGGGGGCTGTTATTACTGGCACGGGGGGGGCTGTTATTACTGGCACGGGGGGGCTGTTATTACTGGCACGGGGGGGGGCTGTTATTACTGGCACGAGGGGGGGCTGTTATTACTGGCACGGGGGGGGCTGTTATTACTGGCACGGGGGGGCTGTTATTACTGGCACGGGGGGCTGTTATTACTGGCACGGGGGGGGGCTGTTATTACTGGCACAGCGGAGGTTGTTATTGCTGGCACGGGGGAGGGGGCTGTTATTGCTGGCATGGGGGAGGGGGCTGTTATTGCTGGCACGGGGGGGGCTGTTATAACTGGCACATGGGGGGCTGTTATTACTGGCACATGGGGGGCTGTTATTACTGGCACATGGGGGGCTGTTATTACTGGCACATGGGGGGCTGTTATTACTGGCACATGGGGGGCTGTTATTACTGGCACATGGGGGGCTGTTATTACTGGCACATGGGGGGCTGTTATTACTGGCACATGGGGGGCTGTTATTACTGGCACATGGGGGGCTGTTATTACTGGCACATGGGGGGCTGTTATTACTGGCACATGGGGGGCTGTTATTACTGGCACATGGGGGGCTATTACTGGCACATGGGGGGCTGTTATTACTGGCACAGGGGAGAGGGCTGTTATTGCTGGCCCATGGGGGGGGGCTGTTATTGCTGGCCCATGGGGGGGCTGTTATTACTGGCCCATGGGGGGCTGTTATTGCTGGCCCATGGGGGGGCTGTTATTGCTGGCCCATGGGGGGGCTGTTATTGCTGCCACATGGGGGGGCTGTTATTAATACTGACACATGGGGGGGCTGTTATTAATACTGACACATGGGGGGGCTGTTAATACTGGCACATGATTGGGGGCACTATAGGAGCATCTACTGAGGCCACAAAGAAGGAGTATTTTATATGGGCGCTCTGTACAGTACAATTTTATACTGGGACACATTATGGTTTGGTACTATGGGGAAGGGGGGAGAGGAGTACTATGGGGTCATCTAGGAAGGGCACTAAGAAGGGGTATTTTATACTTGCAAATTATGGGGGACACTGAGGGCATCTACTGGAGCATTTTATACTGGTACATTATGGGGGGCACTAGGAGGAAGGAGGGTGTGGAGCACTATGGGGACATTTACTAGGGGCACTATATAGGGGTGTTTTATACTGGCACATTACACATCAGCTCCGCCGAGCCCCCGGCCAAAGTGTTGAAGTGGTCTCCGAGATTCCCAAGGGCCAAGTCAAGTAACTAAGTTTTCATGTGAAATATGTTTGTTATACACATATAGCCTACACTGTGTAGTCTGTTCTATAAGCACCATTGTTTTGTGGCGGCGGACAGAAAATAATCTGAAAGTGCCCCTCCCGAGACCAGGCTCTGGATCCGCCACTGCATCTAATTTAGGACCCTCACAATTGAAACTTAGATTGGGGACAGTGTGATTCTAATGTCTGTAAAGCGCTGCGGAATATAAATGTATTATAATATATAAATACATCATCAAAGGGTTTTGTTCTTAATTGTAAAAAGACATCAATAAAGAATAAATTAAAAAAAGTTCTGCATCTGGGTACTAATAATCTAGATGCAACATATGTCATAGGGCAGTGATGGTGAACCTTTTAGAGACACAGCGTCCAAACTGCAACCCAAAAACCACTGATTTATTGCAAAGTCCCAACACAACACTTTAACCTGAATACTGAAAATACTGGCCAAGTTGCTCTGTGGGGGCGTGGCTTAACACAAACCCCAGCATAATGAATGCCCCTATTTGTGCCCCAGAATTGCACTTGGAAATTGCTCTTATTGGATGTTCCTGAAGTTACACTTTGCACTTAGTAAAAAAGACTGTTGTACATTTACTTCTGGCCTCATTCTTCAACACTACATTTCCACTGCACTGATCCCCAGGGAGCAACGGCCTGAGGGAGTGCACTGTGACAGACCATTGATCAGGGCCACTATCACTCCCATCCTCTGCACCGGCCCCTCAGGGGCTCGCTGCATATGCGCCAGGCTGCATTTTAGTCTCAGTCTTGCCCTGACATTGCCTTTATAGTGTAACACTAGTCTTTTGGCTGAGGTCCTTGAATGGTCTGAAATGATGCTTTGATCTCATCCATATTTGTTCAGCCAGGTATATCACAGGTAGATTCCCCTCCTGTCCTTAGCTGCTATCATACTATTACATATGAAAACCTAGAATCTAGAAGACATATCTGCAATGTTATTCAATGTACAGGGCTACTAGCCAGTACTGTGTAGTAACTAATGATGACCTACCTTTATATAGGTGAGGTATGGCTTCAGAGAGTCCCCTGGCAGCAGGCGGCTGATCATAAGGATTTCTGGAAAAAAGTATACATTGTGTAAGATAATATCTGCATGTTCTGATGCTATTATCCTGATGTCTTCTTCTAGTCCCGAGCATTTTCATAAGTGGACACCGGACTGCATGAGATTGGTGTGCGACCTGCAGGAGGACATAGTGCAGCCTGGAGTCTACTGACAGCCCATAATGTTTTGTGATTAGTGTTGAGCGAATCGAATCAGAAGTGGGCTTCAAATTTCAGGAAAAATTAGATTTGTCATGAAGCCGAATTTCCTCCCGATTCGTGTAACAATTTTCACTGAAATGGTGGTAAAAAAAAAAAAAACATGCCTCATCTCATCCATTTGCCATCACAGCCATCTTAATTGTAAAAACCATGCAAAATCATGCCTGGCCAGTCACCTCTTGAGATTTCGAGTGTTGTTTTCAATCAAGATGGCCGCGACGGCTTTCCACACAAGCAAATGGATAAGGTGATTTTTATTTTTTTATTTTTACCCTCATTAACCCCTGAAAGGCCTAAATTGTAGCCTCAGATGCCGCGATCGGTAATGAATGCGGCATCTAAAGGGGTTCAATGACAGGGAACAGTGCGATCGCCGATTTAAATTTCTTTGTGAAATTCAGTGAAGCAGCCAAATCAAAGTTGTGATATTCAGGTCCCGGACAGGTAAAACATTGGGTAATTTGACTTCCCTACAGCCTTGTGTGTGATATCAGTCTCTATCAGAGCCTTTAGGATGACATTAGGGGACACAATTTCTATACGTTGGTATTTACTATGACACTTACATATATAGGGTGGAGCATCGAGCATGTCAGCCGTCACTGGTGCCACATTCAGATGTTCCAATGTCTGTAAAAGACAGGATATTGTATTTCATTGAAAATATTATAATATTTATAATTAATAGTAATAATAATATATTTACTTTCAAAGATTGGATTTTCTGTTACAGGACAAGTCAGAAATGGCGCACATGTTATAATGCAATAAGAGAAAAGAAAAAAGAGGTTGAGTGGTTCCACAAGGACTGGAGGTCCTGGGGAAAAGGCGCCAGAGGGATGGAGAAGATGTAAGTGTAGATAGAAGGAGAAGTATAAAATATACTATAAAATAAAAAAACATGTCCTTTTGAAGCAGTGGAGACCTTTGTGAAAAGACCCCTGAAGAAGGAGGATTATAAGACCTCCGAAACGCGTTGGGCTATTTTATTGCAATAAACTGCATTGATCAGAAGCCTTGTCGTTGGCTGCCATCAATTGATATCATCTGACATGAGATCCCGGCTAGGGGGGCAGTTGGTCACGGGTGTCTTGAGCTTTATCCTGTGACTACCCCCCCTGTGAAGTGAGTACTCCAACTCTCATCAACAGGAATCTCCCCTTAGGAGAGCATTCTACATTTTTTATGTATTCATTATATATTATCATATATTTTTTATTATTCTAATATCATCCTCCGGCTTAAGGGGGCATTATCCACCACACTTATCTTCTTCACATCCTTGGGAGTGGCGCCTTTTGTAGTGTTTTCTGTTTTTTGAATCACGTCCGGTTGGATCCATTTGATATTTTTGGAGCCTCCAGACTCGGTTCACCTGTCACTGGCACATGTTATAATACCAGTGTAAACCCAGGAAATTCAGTATCATGGCAGAGAGGTTGCAGTCACACACAGGCCCTGGTGTCTGAGAGAGCCCAAAAGTGCCCATGCCATGAAAAACTGCTGCACTATTATGGTGTATGGTAGATGCAGGGCTCTGGTATATATTTGGCATCATGGCTTTAGAATTGAAGGGATTATGAATCTTTTACTAAGTGATGGACTATCTTCAGGATAGGGCACCACTAGTTGATCGGCAGTGGTCCGATGCCCCAAACTCCTGCCAATTAGTTGTTTGGTTGTAGCTCTGGTGCTGGAAGTTGGCAGAAGAAATACAGTGCTCTGTCAACTGTAGAGTGGAGGGTGCTCCCATTGAAGTCAATGGAAATAGTGCTACAGTGACAAGCTCTGTCCACTACAAAGCTGAATGGCAGGGGTGTGGGGTGCCAGACCGCCATCAATCAGCTAGTGATAGCCTATACAGAGGAAAGACCATCGCTTAGTAAAAGGTGGACAACCCTCAGGACCAGGCGATTTTCAGTAATTTTTTTTTTACTCCCAGCTTTCCCAAAGCCATAACTTTTTAACTTTTCCATTCGCATAGCCGTATGAGAGCTTGACTTTTGAAGGACAAGTTGTGCTTTCTAATGGCACCATTTACAATTGTAGTGGGAAGCGGGATAAAAATTCCAAATGGGGCGGAATTATAAATAAAAAAAATAGTTTTTACAGTGTTCACTGTGCGGTAAAGCTGACCTGTTACTTTCATTCTCTGAGTCAGTGCGATTATGGCGATACCTCATATGTATAGTTTTTTTTTTTACTGTCTAATAGTTCCCCTAGGGAACCTTAACAAGCAATCATTAGATTGCTTCTCTCATAGACTTCATTAGCACTGGACTGTATGGAGATTACACTATGGGGGTCATTTATTATCCAGAAATATGCCTATATTGGGTGTATTTCTGGCACAGATTGTGGCGCAAAAGTTACTTGCACCGCAATCTGCGACTTTTCCCTGCTCAGGTGACGTCTAAAAAAGTGGGCGTTATGTGGAAGGGGTGGGCCAGCAGGCCTGTCTCATTCATCATTTTCTATGCCTGTTTTAGGCATAGAAAATGGTCTAAATGCAGGCTCTCCATAGGAATAAATGTGTGGCAGCCTAGTATCACTTAGCAATACGGAGGTTGTCGCACGCACACTCGGACTTCCCCGATCCTCACTGGAGGGAGCTGGTGCATGGCCAGGAGTTGCGTGCTCCTGGTTTTTGACCTCCCAGATGATCATATCAGACCACGGCATCTAAGGGGTTAAGTGTATGCGTTCGGTATTATTGTCTATCACATACATTAGTCTTGACTGTAATCTGTTTAAAACAGGAGGCACCCGTTGGCTATGGTGCCCTCTTTTTTACGTTGGAGCAGCAGAAAGGGGTTAAAGTCATGCCTCTGTATGAACTTAGCCTTAAATGGTAACTATAGGGAAAATAAAACTCATCTTCTACATTTTTTGGGCTATGACAGTATAAGCATATTACTGGGTGTAATAGCAGATAAGTTTAGGTGGCAGCTTAGTGATAAGCCTGGCAGCTGGAGGTCACCATGCTCTAGTGGTCAGCAGCATGGTCTCCCTTTCTATATTATAGGGTGGCAGCTTAGTAATAAGCCTGGCAGCTGGAGGTCACCATGCCCTAGTGGTCAGCAGCATGGTCTCCCTTTCTATATTATAGGGTGGCAGCTTAGTGATAAGCCTGGCACTTGGGGGTCACCATGCTCTAGTGGTCAGCAGCATGGTCCCCCCTTTCTATATTATAGGGGGGCTGCTTAGTGATAAGCCTGGCACTTGGGGGGTCACCATGCTCTTGTGGTCAGCAGCATGGTCTTCCTTTCTATAATATTATAGGGGGGGCAGCTTAGTGATAAGCCTGGCAGCTGGGGGTCACCATACTCTAGTGGTCAGCAGCATGGTCTCCCTTTTTATGATATTATAGGGGGGCAGCTTAGTGATAAGCCTGGCAGCTGGAGGTCACCGTGCTCTAGTGGTCAGCAGCATGGTCTCCCTTTTTATGATATTATAGGGGGGCAGCTTTGTGATAAGCCTGGCAGCTGGGGGTCACCGTGCTCTTGTGGTCAGCAGCATGGTCTCCCTTTTTATGATATTATAAGGTGACAGCTTAGTGATAAGCCTGGCACTTGGGGGTCACCATGCTCTTATAGGCAGCAGCATGGCCACCTTTTCTATAATATTATAAGGTGGCAGCTTCACAATAGAGACACTGGTTATATTTTGATAGATTGCTGTTTTTGAGAGTCAAAGTGGGAAGTGAGACCTCGGGTACCAGAAAGAATATTCAATAATGCTATAAGCAATCTGCCTGGAAAATGTGGGTGAGTGCAGAGATGGAGGAGATTGCACTGACCTTGGACTCTCCTACTTCATGCTGGTGTCTTTCTTCAGTGGGGGGTGAGGTGGAGAGCTCTTCTTATTCTTTTAGCAGCTCTCCTACACCCGGACCTGATCCCATTACACAGATGCCGTAAAGGTCTGAATGACAATCTGCATTGGCAGGTCAGATCAATGGTTATGACGTCGTACTGCGGTTCTGCTGGTGGATTTTGCTCTTGGACAACCATAGCCTGTAATAAATAGCATGGTTATACAGTGTATCAGCATTATGGTCATATTGCAGTATACAGCATCTAGTCTCAGGCTGGTCTGGATATGCTGTAGCTTTATATATGTATGTATATTACTTCCTTTCATAGGGGACTAGATCAGGGTATGGAATCAAGAACATGATTATGAGGCGGCCATCTTCCCTGAGCTGTTATAAAGGGCATCTGTCAGCAGTTTTGCACCTATGACACTGGCTGACCTGTTACATGTGCACTTGGCAGCTGAAGGAGTCTGTGTTGTGGACAATACTTATGGAAATTGTTGGTAAGCTGGGAAGGAAGGACATATGTGTAATGGCCATGTGAAGCCGTTTATTGCTGTATACTCCACACCTGGAGGATAGTCAGCCAGAAGTCACCACAGCCTGAGTGTGAGCAGAGTCTATACCTCACCCAGAGCCTGTTACTAGGAATACAGATAGAGCTGACTGTGATGTGCTTCAGGGGCGGACATGGCTCCTGTGCAGCCGGTTCAGCATGGGAGGGTCCTGTACTCGCCTCTCTCTTCCAGCCGACACCGAAGCACAGCAGGATCGTTTAGTGCTCAGGAGGAAGGTCCTGCCCTGAGAGGACATGAGAACTCCAGTACAGCTTAAGGGCCTTTGATGATGTCATCAATCTGAGGAGCCAGAGCAGGAAGATTGTACAGCCAGCACTGGTGTAGGGAGATGGGAGTTTTTAACTGAAGGTGCTAAGTGAGTAAGTGTGTGTGTATGTGTGCAGGGGCGTAGCTATAGGGGGTGCAGAGGTAGCAGTCGCTACCGGGCCCTGGAGTCTGAGGGGGCCCAAAGACCCTTGTGTCGCATAAGAAGACAGTAAAATAGAAATTGCATGTTGATCAAGTTACACTTCTGACTGGACAAAAAGGGGTTGAGTCAAGAATTAGGCGGGGGGGGAGTTACATTTTTGCCTTAGGCTACTTTCACGCTAGCGTTTTTACTTGATCCAGCAGGGTTCTGTAAAAACGCTTCCGTTACTAATAATATAACCGTCTGCATCCATTATGAACAGATCCAGTAAAGGCCAGTATGTGAACATAGACTTGTCAGTTTTGTACATACCTCATGGATGTCATTCAGGTCATGTGTTGGTGATGGTGGTAATGCCCTCAATTCATTCCCCTATAGTGAACAAGAGTAAACAATCATGAATTATAATTGTAATTGTTAAAGAGACGGCCTGTGGCCACTGCTGCTTCACCCACCGGTCCTGTGTTTTGGCTTCCAGGAGGTTTGAACTCCCCCCTGACTAGGCTTGTGCTGGCTGGCCTGGCCTCTCATTCTGTGGCCATAGGGTGGTCACACACTCCCCTTTAGCTCTTCAAAGGCCAGCATGCACTCACCCTAATCTGCTCCAGCCTATGCTTGCTACCTAAGGGAACTTAAGGCACCTTCCCCTGTGGCAGTGTGCCTGAGCAACGGGTTCAATAGCTTGTTACTAAATTCCTGAAAAGGTGTGCTGTCGCTGTTGTCTGCATGTGGACCGACCTCTGCCTGTTTATTTCAATATGACCCTCTACTGTCTGACCTTAACCTATACTGACCCTCTACTGCCAGACCTGATCCATGCCTCACTTCTGTATTGATCCTTTTCTGCATACAATGATCTCAGACCATTTACCATTAAGCACATACTCTGACTGCCCTGACCTTGGCCTGTCCTTGACTATGATCTTGCCTGACCACTAAGGGCTCTGCACCGATGTGTCTGACCCCCCTGGATCAGCTGTCAATCACACAGAGACTATTACAGAAGGTAGCGTGTCAATCAGCTGTTTGAAGAGGAGGCTTTGCTCCATTTGAGCGCAACTACTTCATTACTCAGTGCATTGTTTCCCTTGCAACAGCAGAGCAGTGTAATTACAAGTACTCACTCCATTCAAGTGAATGTATTGTGTACTTGTAACCGTACTGCGTCTCCGAGACTTCCAAGGCGACGGGCGGTGTAATGAAGAAGAAGAAGTAGTGTTTACATGGAGCACTGCCATCTCTTCAAACAGATGATGGGCTGGGATGCCTGGTGTAGGACCCCCGCCAATCAGATATTGATGACCTACTGTATCCTGAGGATAGATCATAAATATAAAACCTCTGCACAACCCCTTTAAATGGGAAATAACTTGGAGCTAACTTATATGACATTCGAAAAACATGGCTGCTTTTTCTAGAAGCAGTACAGTAGGTAACTATAACATTTTGTAGAAGTCTTCACAACTGAATATCTATAGAAAATACCTCAGCATATTCCTCCATGCTGCTCTCACTTGATGTGGACATCAGAGGTGAAGACCTCGTCATATCGTCCTATAGTAAACACAGAGGAGAAGAGGCAAAAATCAGAAAACACTCCTGTAATTTGTCCCATGTGGCACATGAACATTACAGAGAGCTGGTGTAGAAGAGATGTTATAGAGAGGGCAGTACATACAATACCGGATCCTGCTAAACCATTAAACATATAAATGATACCTAACCTAGTACTGGGTTAAATAATGAAAACTTCCTAACCAGTATCTTAAAAGGGTTTTTCGAGTTCAGTATTGATAGCGTATCCGATAGTCCATCACTATCTGGTCAGTGAGGGTCCAACTCCCAGCACCTCCACTGGCAAAATGTTTGAAGAGGCAGCTACACTCCAGTGAGTGCTGCGGCCTCCTCACAGCATGACGTCACTGGCCTAAGAGGAGGTTACAGTCAATGGCGGATTATAATAGGGGTGTTTTCGGGTTCGGCAGCCCTGGGCCCAGCATCGCTGGGGGGCCAAACACCCACCCGAACGCACACATACTGTGTTGCCTATAACTGCCATAGGCTTCAACCCAGGAGCTTTTTTCCACCATCTGGGAGAAAACCAAAGGGCAAAGCCGCCAGAATTTGGATTCATCATCCGCCATTGGTTGGTTCCTTGCGCCGAGGGATGCTCCTTCTCTTCATTTCATAGGCCTCAGGCCCAGTAGGGTAAAAGCCAGACGCAGGCGCGCGCGATGACTTCATCATGCGCGATGATGTCATTGCGTGCCTGTGCCGGGGTGCAGGGCTTTGATGTACACGCGCCTGCCTTACTATCATGGACACAGGTAAGTATTTGAGTTTAGTTATCTTTTTTGTGTGTGTATGTGTCAACTTTGGGGGGCAGAGGAGGTTATATTAATGTAGGGACAGTGGGGGGCAAATTATTACATGGGGGAAAATTACTTAATGGGGGCAGTGTGGAGGGAAAATTACTTAATGGGGCAGTGTGGGGGTAAATTACTTAATGGGGGCAGTGTGGGGGCAAATTACCTAATGGGGTCAGTGTGGTGGTAAATTACTTAATGGGGGCAGTGTGTGGGCAAATTACTTAATGGGGTCAGTGTGGTGGTAAATTACTTAATGGGGGGCAGTGTGGTGGCAAATTACCTAATGGGGGTCTGTGTGAGGGAAATTTCATTGATGGGGGCAGTGTAGGGGGAAACTTACTTTGTGGCTGCAGTCTGGGGGCAAATTACTTTGTGGGGGCAGTGTGTGGTCAAACTACTTTATGGCAGGCAGTGTGGGGGCAAACTACTGCATGGGGGCAGTGTGGGGGAAATTGCTATATGGGGCAGTGTGGGGGAAATTACTTTATGGGCAGTGTGTGGGAAATTACTATGTGGGAGCAGCCTGGGGGCAAATTAATATTTAGGGGCAGTCTGGGGACAAATTACTTTGTAGGGGCAAACTACTACATGGGGGGGGGGGGGGGGCAGTGTGGGGGCAAACTACTACATGGGGGGGCAGTCTGAGGGCAAATTACTTTGTGGGGACAGTGTGAGGGAAATTACTATATGGTGGCAGTGTTGCGGAAAATACTATATGGGGCAGTGTAGGAGAAATTACTATAGGGGGGAAGTATGGGGAAAATTACTATATGGGGCAATGTGGGGGAGATTACTATATGGGGCAGTGTGGGGGAAATTAATATATGGGGCAGTGTAATTGGGTAATTCAGCACACGGTCCTTGTTAGGTAAGCTCCGGTCCTCTTGTCACTCCCTTCTTGGCAAACACGACCTTGGTGCCTACCAAACCAGGTCTTTATGGTTGGTCTGTTGTTTACCTTTATCTTAATTGTTTAACATACCATTTTCTACTGCCATGTGGGGGTGCTTATGCTGACCACTGTCTCACCTATATACATCAATTTTACTGTTCATTCTCATAGGTTGGGCACTGTTCCCAGTATTTCCCTATGATTTATTGATATACTGTATTTTTGACCCATGTGCTTCCCCAGTGTGGCGCTCTCTCTTTTCTGTCCTCTGCTCTTATTTTATCCTGTTAATGGCATCACATTTACTGGTTTCTTTCATTCATGTAATTTTAATTAAGTCCTAATAAAATATATATTTTTATATTCTGGCACTATGAGCTACATTTCCTTGTGTTTCTGCTGTTGTACTCGGGAGCTTGTGCCGAGTTACCCTTTAAAGGTGTCATTTGTGGTCATATTGGGTGGGCACTGTCCTTCACCCCTCCCTGGAACACCCTGGGTCATCTTTTCTGTTTCCCAGTGTACATATAGAGCAGATGTTATTCCCAGGCCCTACAGAGCCAGGTCTTCTAATGTTCTCCTAATAAAACACAGGTTAGGAAAGTACAGATCAGAAGAGGGAACCGGAGATTTACCATTTTACCATCTAATGATCCATAGAAAGAAGAAGGACTAATGGATAATAGAGTAGGAACATTGCTGCATGTCCCAGCCAGCATTTCCCCATAATACTCAAATGCAACTTTTTCACATATTAACGATAGATTCTTATATGAGGTCTCTAGTTTATGACTGTTTCCATATCTCTCATAACTTATAATAGAGAGTGAACAAATACAAGCACAGCCGCCTCTCAACCTGGAAAGAGGGACTAGAGCTGGAAAACCATTTAGATATGCATTGATTCCATAGGTTTATAAAAAAAAAAAACATTAAGTTCATCTTATCCCTAGTATTGAAGGTCAGACATGAAAATAAGAGCAAAGAAAACCAGAATAGTCTAAGGCAGACAGAGAGATAGTTAGATAGTTAGATATATTGATTGATATTAGATCGATAAATAGAGATACCTCAGAGATGTAAAACTGTGAGAGCTGGGATGTTGCTTTTGGGGGAACCTGAAATAAAATTAGCGGTGAGTGTAATCCATAAGAATATAAAAGTTTTACATCAGATCTTTTCTATCCTTTATTAACACAGACACATACGGGGGTCTGGTAAATCCCTGGAGCCCCTTCTTAGAAGATAATTCTTATCAGTTATAAAGTGGTGTTCACTATGACCGGCATTTCATGTTCTGCTAATTCTATAGGGAATTATTTCTACATTTGTAAAAAAGTGGAAGCAGATTCTTATAGTCTGTTCTTGGAGGATATGAAATCTATAGAACACTTTGTGTGGGAACATTACTTGGAAGAAGTGAGTTGTGAGGCTACCATCTAAGAACATAAGTAGGGTTTTTCCTCAGTTAGTAGGATCACTTATTCTATTAGTAAGGCCACGTTCACAGTTACGTTTGGAATCTGGTAGCCTGAACCATCTGAGGATCAGGCTACCGGAGCTCACAGTATCTGGCATTGTCAGATACGACTGTATACTGCCAGATGTCCGTGATTTTGTCTGGTCGATTCATGGCATGGTATGCCATGGTGTCCGAATCTCTGCTGGATCCCATTATAGTCAATGAAGATCCAGCGATACACAGTCATATCCGGCAATGCCAGGTACGGTGAGCTCCGGTAGCTTTATAACGGATTCCAAACACAACTGGGAATGGGGCCTAATAAATGGATTTTTTGTACTCACCGTAAAATCCTTTTCTCGTAGTAGGCATTGGGGGACACAGCACCATGGGTATATGCCCAGCTGCCACTAGGAGGCTGACACTAGAAACAAAAAAGTGTTGGCTCCACCCAGGTGGGCTATACCCCTCTGCTAGAGCCAGAACAACTCAGTCAGTACCCAAAGCAGTAGGAACGCCACACCTGAACCAAAAAGAAACGGAGTGCCAACAAGTCTTGAACTGGGGAACCCGACAACCACAAGCAAACGCCGGAACCACGAACAAGAACAAATGCTCCAAGGAAAGGGAGGGATCTGTGTCCCCCAATGCCTACTACGAGAAAAGGATTTTACGGTGAGTACAAAAAATCAATTTTTCTCGTGCGTGGCATTGGGGGACACAGCACCATGGGACGTCCCAAAGCAGTCCCTGAGGGAGGGAAGAAGATCGCCAGACGGCAACCTAAAGCACCGCTGCCTGCAGAACCTTACGCCCCAGGCTGGCATCAGCAGAAGCCAGGGAATGAATGTGGTAGAATTTAGAAAAAGTGTGAACTGACGCCCAGGTGGCGGCCCGGCAAAGCTGGGCAGCCGAAGCCTGATGACGCACCGCCCAGGAAGCTCCGACTGCCCTAGTCGAATGAGCGGTCAACCTGGAAGGGGGAGCGCGACCCTTCGCGGCGTAGGCCTCCTTGACAGCCGACCGAACCCAGCGAGAGATGGTGGCCTTGGAGGCAGGCAGACCTTTACGAGGACCCGCCGGAACCAGGAAAAGAGAATCCGAACGACGGAAGGGTTCCGTGAGGCGAAGGTACCAGCGGAGGGCCCGAACAACATCCAGGCAATGGAGAGACTTCTCCCGAGGGTGAGAAGGATTAGGGCAGAAGGAAGGAAGGATAATCTCCTCATTGATGTGAAACGGGGTGACAACCTTAGGGAGAAAGGAAGGAACGGGACGCAAAACGACCTTGTCCTGATGGAACACCAGAAAAGGCGACCGGCAGGAAAGCGCCGCCAGTTCGGAAACCCGACGGATAGAGGTGATCGCCACAAGGAAGGCAACCTTAAATGACACAAACGGCAGAGAGATGTCTGCCAAGGGCTCAAAAGGAGAGGACTGAAGAGCATCGAGGACAAGATTCAGGTCCCACGGCTCCACCGGAGGGCGAAAAGGAGGGGCTCGGCGAGCGACACCCTGCAGAAAAGTCTTAACCTGAGCCCGCGCGGCCACAGAACGTTGAAAAAGGACCGAAAGGGCAGAAATCTGCCCCCTGAGAGAAGCCAGGCGAAGCCCTTTATCAAAACCAGCCTGAAGAAAGGCCAGAATATTAGGGACCGAAAAAAGGAGGGGACGAGAACGTGCGGACTCGCACCAAGCAAAATACGCCCTCCAGGTCCGATAGTAAATACGGGCCGACTGGGGCTTCCGAGCGCGAAGCATCGTCTGAACGACAGAGTCCGAGAGACCACGGGCCTTCAGGATCGCGGTCTCAACAGCCACGCCGTCAAACGAAGCTGCGGTAAATTCGGGTGGAACAGAGGGCCCTGCGAAAGGAGATCGCGACGCAGGGGAAGACGCCATGGAACGTCGGCGAGCAGGAACACGAGATCTGCGTACCACGCCCTGCGGGGCCAATCTGGAGCCACCAGAATCGCCGGCACCCGGGCCGCCTTGAGACGCTTGAGCACTCGAGGCAGAAGAGGGATGGGCGGAAAGAGATACAGAAGGTCGAACTGAGACCAAGGCAGAACCAGGGCATCGACCGCAAGAGCTTGCGGATCCCTGGACCGCGCAACATAGCGCGGAAGTCTGTGATTCAGGCGAGACGCGAAGAGATCCACGTCCGGAACTCCCCACCGGAGACACAGTTGATGAAACACCTCCGGGTGGAGAGACCATTCGCCCGGGTCGACGAGCTGACGACTGAGAAAATCTGCCGCCCAATTGTCGACCCCGGGAATGTGGACGGCGGAGAGAACGGGGACGTGGTCCTCCGCCCATCGCAGGATCTGAGAGGCCTCTCGCAGGGCCATCACGCTCCTGGTGCCCCCCTGATGATTCAGATAAGCCACGGCGGTGGAGTTGTCCGTTTGAATCCGGATCGGGAGGCCGCGCAGACGAAAAGTCCAGTGCGACAGTGCTAAGAAAATTGCCCTGAGTTCGAGAACGTTGATCTGCAGGGAGGATTCCTGAACAGACCACAGACCCTGAACCGTGAGGGACTCGAACACCGCTCCCCATCCCGCGAGGCTGGCATCGGTCGTGATCACGCGCCAACTGGGGGGGAGGAAGGACCGGCCCAGGGACACCGTCCGAGGAAGCAACCACCAGGAGAGATCCAGGCGAATCTGAGGAGGGAGACGAACAAGGCGCTCGAGACCCTCCGGGGACTTGTCCCACCTGGACAAGATGAACATCTGAAGGTCCCGAGAGTGGAATTGGGAATAAGGAATGGCTTCGAATGAGGCCACCATCCTCCCCAGGACGCGCATACACGTCCTGATGGTCAGAGAGGACGGCCTGCGGAGAAGATGCACCCCCGCCTGAAGAGAAGACACCTTCTCTGGGGGAAGGAACACCCGCCCGAGGCGAGTATCGAAAAGCATGCCCAGAAAGAGCATCCTCTGGCGTGGGACAAGGGAGGACTTGGAGTGGTTGACAAGCCACCCGAACTGAGCAAGAGCCGAGAGGGTGATGCTCAGGCTGGACAGATTGTCCTCGGGAGACGGGGCCCGAATCAGAAGGTCGTCCAGGTAAGGCACCAAGGCGACCCCCCTGGCACGAAGAAGAGCCACGAGGGGAGCTAACACCTTGGTGAAAACCCTTGGTGCGGAGGCCAGACCGAAGGGAAGGGCTACAAATTGGAAATGAAGCGAACCCACCGCGAAGCGAAGGAACCTTTGATGGGAGAGGGCGATGGGAACGTGGAGATAGGCATCCTGAATGTCGATAGACGACAGGAACTCGCCCAACTCCAGAGAGGCGATCACGGACCGGAGGGACTCCATGCGGAAATGACGGACCCGGACAAAGAGATTGAGCGCCTTCAGATCCAGGATAGGACGGAGTGAGCCGTCCTTTTTGGGGACGGTGAATAGGTTCGAGTAGAAGCCCCGAAAACGTTCTGACTCTGGAACCGGAACGATGACCCCCAGAGCGCGCAGGGAATGAATGGCCTGAAAAAACCTGTCTGCCCGGGCGGGAGACATGGGGGGGGACGTCAAGAAGAAACGACTGGGCGGAAGGTCGGTGAATTCGATTCTGTACCCAGAAGAGACCACCTCGAGGACCCAGGCGTCTTCTACGTTTGCCCGCCAAACATCCCGAAAGAGGAGCAGGCGCCCTCCCACCATGACGGGGATCGAGTCATGCTGAAGGAGGCTTAGTGGACTGGGGACGAGCGGGCTTGGGTTTGGCGTGCCAAGAGGGCCTGGACTTGAAGGAAGGCCTGGAAGGCTTCTTGTCGGATCGGGCAGGAGGGGCCCGAAAGGACCGAAAGGACTGCGTCCGGGAGGACGACCCGGGGAAACGACGGCGGCGAGGCTGACTCTGAGGAAGAAGAGAACTCTTACCTCCAGTGGCCTCGGAGATGAGCTCCTCTAAGCGTTTCCCAAAAAGCTTTCCACCGAGAAAGGGAAGAGAGATAAGAGCCTTCTTAGAGGCGGCGTCCGCCGCCCAGGAACGAAGCCAGATGGTGCGGCGGATAGCCACAGAGTTGGCGGCCGCACGCCCAGAGCGGCGAGCCGATTCCATAGAGGCGTCACAAAGAAACTTGGAGGCCTGATAGATCTGGGAGGCAAGCACTGCCAAGTCCCCCTGGTCAGAGTCAGCAGGTAAGGCACGGAGAAGCTGTTTTGCCCAAACAGCGCATGCCTTGGCGACCCAAGAGGCGGCAAACGCAGGGCGGATGGCGGCGCCCGCTGCGATGAAAACGGACTTGGCCAAGGAGTCGACCCGTTTATCAGCGGGATCCGACAAGGAAGCCGCATCAGCCAGGGGAAGCGTAGTAGCCTTCGCCAGACGAGCGACCTGAGGATCCACCAGGGGGGGAATCGTCCAGAGATTGACCGAATCCTCAGAGAAAGGATAAGGCACATCAGAAGCCTTGGTGAGATGAAGGCGCCGGTCAGGGTGACGCCACTCCTTGGCAAGGAGAGCGTCCAGATCCTCGTGATTGGGAAAAACCACCGTGGACCGCTTAGAGCGGCGGAAGGACACCGCCTCCAGGGAGGAGGACGAGGGGACGTCCTGTACGTGGAGTGCGTCCCGAACGGCCCTGATGAGATCCTGCACGGCTGCCGACATCGCCGAACACCGCTCAGATTCAGAATCTGAAGCGGAGGAGTCCCCAGGAGCGGCGGAAGCGGCTGAAGAAGAAATCTCACCGGACTCAGACCTAGCCGGAGAGCGATCCGGGGAAACTGAGGAGGAGTGGGACCCAGCCGAGACCGTACGTGGTCGTTTGCGGGACCGAGAGCCGGAGCGAGGATGGGAACTGTCGCCAGGCGCATCACCAGCGGTAGAGGCCCTGCCAGAGGCGGCCGCAATCTGGGCAGGGAGACTGTCCAGAGAGTGCGCCAGGGATTGGGAGAGGCTAGCAAGGCTACCTATGGCCTGGGACAGGGTAGCAGCCCATTCCGGGAGAACCGACAAGGTAGAGGTCGCAGGAGCGGACTGGGCGGGCCCGGGGGTGAGGCACTGCACACAGAGGGACGTAGGCTGGCCGCATGGGAACTTCCTATTACACACAGAGCAGGCGTAATGAGTGGAAATGGCGGCGGGGGGAGTGGGGGCCTGACCAGAGGAAGACATGATGGCGGTGGTGGAACCTGAAAAGAAGAAGTCAGCCAGAGGCTGCCTACCACGACCAATGGTGCTGTGTCCCAGAAAACCGACAGCTGGAGGATCCGGAGCGCAGAAGAATATGGCGACGCACGCGACCGCTCAGCTCAGGCACAGAGAAAGCCGGGGCAGAAGAAACGCCCCCCTTAGCAGCCCGCGCTGGCGCTGGATTGGGCGGAAAGAAGAGGGACCTCCGGAGGAACGCCCACAAGGGGAGGGGCAAGAGAGGAAGCCCGGGAAGCCCAGGAGGCGGAGACGACGCCCGCCCATGTGACCGCGGCCTAGGCCGAGCAAAAGCCGCGGCCTCTAGTATGTCAAGGCGCAGTCGGACGAGAGAGGAGAGCGCCGCCGCCGGCAACCCCCGCCCGCCAGCGCAGGAGAAAAACTACAGTCCGCGCCGAGGACAGGCAGAGGAGGGGACACAGTCACCAGAGGTAGGGAGAGGGCGAAGGCCGAAACGGCCGTCTTAAAGGAGCCGACTCCATTAAAAAAGCTCCAGAAGGGGGACCCTCCCCGAGAAGGAGAGTAGGAGAGTGAAGGCCCAGCTATACTAGGGGGGAATGGGGGGGGGGGCTGAGCTCATACTCACCCTCCGATTAGTTCAGGCGCAGCATGACCACCCCCTCGGCGGACTCAACACGGAAACCGTGGGTCTGCCGGAATCCACTGCAGAAGCAGGTCACGTTGGGGACTGGGTGGCTGCAAGGTACCCGAGTACGCGCCCGCAGGGGGGCAACTAAGGTGGAACACGATGGAGCCGCCCCTGCTACCTGTAGAGGAAAAAATTAAAAGAAATAAAAATAAAATAAAATAAAAAATTAGCAGAAAAAGGACCTGCTAGCAGGTCATGTCTGCCTCCTACGGACACTAGAACTAGACTGAGTTGTTCTGGCTCTAGCAGAGGGGTATAGCCCACCTGGGTGGAGCCAACACTTTTTTGTTTCTAGTGTCAGCCTCCTAGTGGCAGCTGGGCATATACCCATGGTGCTGTGTCCCCCAATGCCACGCACGAGAAATTCTTATTTCAAACAGAATAAAGATAACAAAATCTATAACATTTATACATAAGGGTACTTTCACACTAGCGTTAAACTTTTCCGGTATTGAGTTCTGTCCTAGGGGCTCAATACTGGAAAAAACTGATCAGTTTTTGCATTCTGAATGGAAAGCAATCCGTTCAGTATGCATCAGGATGCCTTCAGTTCAGTCACTTTTACGGTATTTGGACGGATAAAATAACTCAGCATGCTATGTGTTTGTGATGGTGGTGACGCCCTCAATTCATTCCCCTATAGTGAAAAAGAGTAAACAGTCATGAATTATAATTGTAATTGTTAAAGTGACGGCTTGTGGCCACTGCTGCTTCACCCACCGGTCCCGTGTTTTGGCTTCCAGGAGGTTTGAACTCCCCCCTGACTAGACTTGTGCTGGCTGGCCTGGACTCTCCTTCTGTGGCCATAGGGTGGTCACACACTCCCCTTTAGCTCTTCAAAGGCCAGCATGCACTCACCCTAATCTGCTGCAGCCTATGCTTGCTACCTAAGGGATCTTAAGGCACCTTCCCCTGTGGCAGTGTGCCTGAGCAACGGGTTCAATAGGTTGTTACTAAGTTCCTGAAAAGGTGTGCTGTCGCTGTTGTCTGCATGTGTACTGGCCTCTGCCTGTTTATTTCAATCTGACCCTCTACTGCCAGACCTGATCCATGCCTTACCTCTGTATTGATCCTTCTCTTCATACAATGATCTCAGACCATTTACCATTAAGCACATACTCTGACTGCCCTGATCTTGGCCTGTCCTTGACTATGATGTTGGCCTGACCTTGACTATCAGCTGTTTGCAGAGGAGGCTTTGCTCCATTTGAGCGCAACTACTTCATTACTCAGTGCATTGTTTCCCTTGCAACAGCAGAGCAGTGTAATTACAAGTACTTACTCCATTCAAGTGAATGTATTGTGTACTTGTAACCGTACTCTATCTCCGAGACTTCCAAGACGGCGGGCAGTGTAATGAAGAAGAAGAAGTAGTGTTTGCATGGAGCACTGCCACCTTTTCAAACAGATGATGGGATGGGATGCCTGGTGTAGGGCCCCCGCCAATCAGATATTGATGACCTACTGTATCCTAAGGATAGATCATCAATATAAAACCTCTGCACAACCCCCTTAAATGGGAAATAACTTGGAGCTAACTTATATGACATTCGAAAAACATGGCTGCTTTTTCTAGAAGCAGTACAGTAGGTAACTATAACATTTTGTAGAAGTCTTCACAACTGAATATCTATAGAAAATACCTCAGCATATTCCTCCATGCTGCTCTCACTTGATGTGGACATCAGAGGTGAAGACCTCGTCATATCGTCCTATAGTGAACACAGAGGAGAAGAGGCAAAAATCAGAAAACACTCCTGTAGTTTGTCACATGTGGCACATGAACATTACAGAGAGCTGGTGTAGAAGAGATGTTATAGAGAGGGCAGTACATACAATACCAGGATCCTGCTAAACCATTAAACATATAAATGATACCTAACCTAGTACTGGGTTGAAAAATGAAAACTTCCTAACCAGTATCTTAAAAGGGTTCTTCGAGTTTAGTATTAATTGCGTATCCGATAGTCCATCAATATCTGGTCAGTGATGGTCCAACTCCCAGCACCTCCACTGGCCAAATGTTTGAAGAGGCAGCTACACTCCAGTGAGTTCTGCGGCCTCCTCACAGCATGATATCACTGGCCTAAGAGGAGGTTACAGTCAATGGCAGATTATAATACGGGCGTTCGGGTTGGCAGCCCTGGGCTTGGCATCGCTGAGGGGCCCAACACCGATCCGAAAGCCCACATACTGCGTTGCCTATAACCGCCATAGGCTTCAGGCCTAGTAGGGTAAAAGCCCGGCGCAGGCGTCCGCGATGACTTGACTTCATCACACGCGATGATGTCATCGTGTGCCTGTGTCGGGGTGCAGGGCTTTGATGTACGCGCGCCTGCCTTACTATTACGGACACAGGTAAGTATTAGAGTTAAGTGTTTTTTTTTTTGTGTGTGCCAACTTTGGGGGGCAGAGGAGGTTATATTAATGCTGGGACAGTGGGGGCAAATGATTACATGGGGCAAATTACTTAATGGGGCAGTGTGGAGGCAAATTACTTATTGGGGCAGTGTGGGGACAAATTACTTAATGGGGGCAGTGTGGGGACAAATTACTTAATGGGGGCAGTGTGGGGGCAAATTACTTAATGGGGGCAGTGTGGGGGAAAATTACTTAATGGGGGCAATGTGGGGGAAAATTACTTAATGGGGGCAATGTGGGGGAAAATTTCTTCATAGGGCAGTGTCGGGGCAAATTACTTTGTGGTGACAGTCTGGGGGCAAATTACTTTGTGGGGGCAGTGTGGAGGCAAACTACTACATGAGGGCAGTGTGGGGGAAATTACTATATGGGGCAGTGTGGGAGAAATTATTTTATGAGGCAGTGTGGTGGAAATTACTATGTGGCGGCAGTCTGGGGGCAAATTACTTTTTGGGGATAAACTAATACATGGGGGGCAGTGTGGGGGCAAATTACTTTGTGGGGGCAGTGTGAGGGAAATTTCTATATAGTGGCAGTATAGGGGAAATTACTATATGGTAGCAACGTGGGGCCAAATACTATATGTGGCAGTGTGGGAAAAATTACTATATGGGGCAGTGTAGGGGAAATTACTATATGGGGCAGTGTAAGGGGAATTAATATATGTGGGAAGTGTGGGGTAAATTAGTATAAAGGGCAGTGTAGGGGAAATTAATATATGAGGGAAGTGTGGGGGAAAGTACTATATAGGGGCAGTGTAAGGAAAATTACTATTTGGGGCAGTGTTGGGGAAATTACTATATGGGGCAGTGTGGGGGGAATTACTATCTAGGGCAGTATGGGGGACATTACTATATGGGGCAGTGTAATGAAAACTACTATTTGGGACAGTGTTGGGGAAATTACTATATGGGGCAGTATGGGGAAAATTACTATATGGGGCAGTATGGGGAAAATTAATATATGGAGCAGTGTGGGGGAAATTACTATATGTGGCAGTGTGGGGGAAATTACTATATGGGGCCGTGTGGGGGACGTTGCTATTGTGGAGGCGCTGTAGGGGCATTTCTATTACAGGACATTTTAGTGGACATTATTTTTGGGGACTCTCTATTCAGGCATTATTACCTGGAGCACAATATAGGATGTTATTACTGGGGCACTCTATGGGGTATTATAACTGCTGTAGACACTATAGGGATCTTTGAGATAGTTTATTAAACTGGTGTAAAATAGAACTGGCTTTGTTGCCCATAGCAACCAATTAGATCTCACCTTTCATTTTTGACAGCAGCTCCTTTGGAAAATGAAAGGTGGGATCTGATTGGCTGTTATGTGCAACCAAGACAGTTCTACTTTCCACCAGTTTGATGAATGACCCCAATTATGTCCACTGGGGTCACCATTTTTTCAGCAGTATAGTACCTGGGACATTGGGAGCACAAAGGGCACAGTATTGGGAGTGGCAGCAGGATGACACTGTTGGGACACCAGGGTGGGGAGGTTGATGGAAAAATTTAGAAATCTAACGTGTCTGTGTAATAAACTCTGTAGAGACGAGATGCGGCTGAAAGAATTTGTCATGGTGGTCTGGGTCAGACGCAGGAGAAGAGGAAAGAGAAGGTCTACATGACAGCAGATGTCCCTGGATGTAAGAGATATGTGGTGCTGTATTCCAAGTCTTTTTTATTATAATTATATGTATTTTAAATTTGGCAAATTTGTAACAGCCCAGATAACAGTGAAAACTTTGTGTGTACAGATAACGTAGTAGATGTTCCCTGCAGTCCTATGTAGCACCTAACATAATACAATAATTCACTGTGTTACGTGGGGCGTTACATAGGACTGCAGTAACATCTATGACATCTGTATGAAAGTTATGAGATGGTGGGGGGGTCCGACTCCTGGCACCCCCACCAATAAGCTGATTGAGGAGACCGCGATGTTCCAGTGAGCACCGAAGCCTCTTTGCTCTTTACCAAGCACAGCGCTGTCCATTTGATAGCACTCTGCTTGGTATTGCAGCTCAGACCCAATCACCCTGATGAGACAGAGCTGCACCTAGGGCATGTGAACGATGAATGTGATGTCATATGGCCTAGGAAGAGACTGTGGTGCTCACGAAACACTGCAGCCTCTTCATGCAGAAAATAAGAGCAAACAAAACCAGAATAGTCTAAGTCAGACAGAGAGATAGATAGATACAGGTGAAACTCGAAAAATTAGAATATTGTGCACAAGTCCATTTATTTCAGTAATGCAAATTAAAAGAAATTGCATTAATGCAGCTTAATATTAGAAATTTGTGAAAAGGTTCAATATTCTAGGCTCAAAGTGTCACACTCTAGTCAGCTAATTAATCCATACCCCCTGAGCAAAGGGTACCTCAAAATTAAGACTTTGGGGTTTCATAAGCTGTAAGCCATAATCATCCAGATTATAACAAATAAAGGCTTGAAATATCTCGCTTTGCCTGTAATGAGTCTCTCATATGTTCGTTTCACCTTTTAAGTTGCATTACTGAAATAAATGAACTTTGCACGATATTCAAATTTTTCGAGTTTCACCTGTAGTTAGATATATTGATAGACATTAGATCGATAAATAGAGATACCTCAGAGATGTAAAACTGTGAGAGCTGGGATGTTGCTTTTGGGGGAACCTGAAATAAAATTAGCGGTGAGTGTAATCCATAAGTATAAAAATGTTACATCGGATCTTCTTCACCCTTTAATAACACAGACACATACGGGGGTCTGGTAAATCCCTTGAGCCCCTTCTTAGGCTACTTTCACACTTGCGTTAGGAGCGGATCCGTCTGGTGTCTGCACAGACGGATCCGCTCCTATAATGCAAACGCTTGCATCCGTTCAGAACGGATCCGTTTGCATAACTGTTTTTTTCAGATCTGATTTTTCACTTCGGAAAACTCAGATCCGACAGTATATTCTAAACACAGAAGCGTTCCCATGGTGATGGGGACGCTTCATGTTAGAATATACTGAGAACTGTGTACACGACTACCCCCTGCTGCCTGGCAGATGCTGCCAGGCAGCAGGGGGCAGACCCCCCCCCCTCCTGTATTTAACTTATTGGTGGCCAGTGCGGCCCCCCCTCCCTCCCCAGTATTAAATATGACCAGTGCGGCGGCCTCCCCCTCCCTCCCTCCCCAGTATTAAATATGACCAGTGCGGCCCCCTCCCTCTATATTTATTGGTGGCCGGGCCAGTGCGGATTCCAAGTATTGTGAGCAGTGCGGCCTCCCCTCTCCCCCCCTAATTAAAATCACCCCCCCCCCCCCATCATTGGTGGCAGCGGAGAGTACCGATCGGAGTCCCAGTTTAAATCGCTGGGGCTCCGATCGGTTACCATGGCAACCAAGACGCTATTGCAGTCTTGGCTGCCATGGTTACTTGGCAATAAATACAAGCATTATACTTACCTGAAGAGCTGCGATGTCTGACCGGCCGGGAGCTCCTCCTACTGGTAAGTGAAAGGTCTGTGCGGCGCATTGCTAAAGACCTGTCACTTACCAGTAGGAGGAGCGCCCGGCCGGTCAGACATCGCAGCTCTTCAGGTAAGTATAATGCTTGTATTTATTGCCAAGTAACCATGGCAGCCAAGACTGCAATAGCGTCTTGGTTGCCATGGTAACCGATCGGAGCCCCAGCGATTTAAACTGGGACTCCGATCGGTACTCTCCGCTGCCACCAATGATGGGGGGGGGGGGGGGTGATTTTAATTAGGGGGGGAGAGGGGAGGCCGCACTGCTCACAATACTTGGAATCCGCACTGGCCCGGCCACCAATAAATATAGAGGGAGGGGGCCGCACTGGTCATATTTAATACTGGGGAGGGAGGGAGGGGGAGGCCGCCGCACTGGTCATATTTAATACTGGGGAGGGAGGGGGGGCCGCACTGGCCACCAATAAGTTAAATACAGGAGGGGGGGGGGTCTGCCCCCTGCTGCCTGGCAGCATCTGCCAGGCAGCAGGGGGTAGTCGTGTACACAGTTCTCAGTATATTCTAACATGAAGCGTCCCCATCACCATGGGAACGCCTCTGTGTAGAATATACTGTCGGATCTGAGGTTTACGATGTAACTCAAATCCGATGGTATATTCTAACATAGAGGCGTTCCCATGGTGATGGGGACGCTTCAAGTTAAAATATACCATCGGATCGGAGAAAACTCCGATCTGATGGGGACTCCTGACTTTGCATTGAAAGTCAATGGGGGACGGATCCGTTTGAAATTGCACCATATTGTGTCAACGTCAAACGGATCCGTCCCCATTGACTTGCATTGTAAGTCTGGACGGATCCGTTTGGCTCCGCACGGCCAGGCGGACACGAAAACGCTGCAAGCAGCGTTCAGGTGTCCGCCTGCTGAGCGGAGCGGAGGCCAAACGGTGCCAAACTGATGCATTCTGAGCGGATCCGCATCCACTCAGAATGCATTGGGGCTGTACGGATCCGTTCGGGGCCGCTTGTGAGAGCCTTCAAACGGAACTCACAAGCGGAGCCCCGAACGCTAGTGTGAAAGTAGCCTTAGAAGATAATTCTTATCAGTTATAAAGTGGTGTTCACTATGACCGGCATTTCATGTACTGCTAATTCTATAAGGAATTATTTCTTACATTTATATTTGTGAAATTTCAGTTTAGTAACAAAAAAAAAAAAAAAAAGTGGAAGCAGATTCTTATCGTCTGTTCTTGGAGGATATGAAATCTATCCACACATCTATAGAACACTTCGGGTGGGAACATTACTTGGAAGAAGAGAGTTGTGGGGCTACCATCTAAGAACATAAGTAGGGTTTTTCCTCAGTTAGTAGGATCACTTATTCTATTAGTAAGGCCACGTTCACAGTTACGTGAATCTGGTAGCCTGATCCATCTGACAATCAGGCCAGCGGAGCTCACAGTATCTGGCATTGTCGGATACGACTGTATACTGCCAGATGCCCGAGATTGTCTGGTCTGGCATGCGCAGACCTTCAAAAATTTGAAAAATAATAAATACCGGATCTGTTTTTCCGGATGACACCGGAAAAACGGATCTGGTATTGCAAAGTATTTGTCTGACTGATCAGGATGATGATCAGTCTGCAAATGACATGCGTTTGCGCACAGTTTTCCTGATCAGGCAACTGAACTACCTGCCGGAATCAAACAACGCAAGTGTGAAAGTACCCTAACAAGTAAGATGCAAGACACAATAAATCTCACCTCCACTCTACATTCAAACCATTGTCCTGGCAGCTCTGGGAATTGTGTCATAATCTGTGAAGACAAGATGAAAGAATATGATATAAAAATGACCATTTCTGAGTATGGTGTCAGTATTAGTAAGGGAATGATAAAGAAGAAACGTAAATGACTTATGTGGAACACAACGTGTATGAGAATAGAAAATCATGGCTGCTTCTTCCAGACACAGAACAGTAGGTAACTATAACATTTTATAGAAGTTTTCACAACTGAATATCTATAGAAAATACCTCAGCATAATTGTGGATGCTGGTCTCACTTTTTGAGGACATCGGAGTTGAAGACCTCGTCATATCGTCCTATAGTGAAGACAGAGGAGAAAAGGCAAAAATCAGAAAACACTCCTGTAGTTTGTCACATGTGACACATGAACATTACAGAGAGCCGGTGTAGAAGAGATGTTATAGAGAGGGCAGTACATACAATACCAGGATCCTGCTAAATCATTAAACATATAGATAATAACTAATCCCGTATAATAGAAAATAAAAAACATAGTAACCAGAATCTTAAAGGGGTTTTTCGAGAGTTTGATGTTGATCATTTTACCATCTAATGATCCATAATAGAAATAGGCAGACAGAGAGATAGATAGACAGATAGTTAGATACATTGATGGATATTAGATCGATAAATAGAGATACCTCAGAGATGTAAAACTGTGAGAGCTGGGATGTTGCTTTTGGGGGAATCTGAAATAAAATTAGCGGTGAGTGTAATCCATAAGAATATAAAAGTTTTATATCGGATCTTCTTCTCCCTTTAATAACACAGACACATACGGGGGTCTGGTTAATCCCTTGAGCCCCTTCTTAGAAGATAATTCTTATCAGTTATAAAGTGGTTTTCACTATGACCGGCATTTCATGGTCTGCTAATTCTATAAGGAATCATTTCTTACATTTATATTTGTGAAATTTCAGTTTAGTAAAAAAAAAAAAGTGGAAGCTGATTCTTATAGTCTGTTCTTGGAGGATATGAAATCTATAGAACACTTCGGGTGGGAACATTACTTGGAAGAAGAGAGTTGTGGGGCTACCATCTAAGAACATAAGTAGGGTTTTTCTTCAGTTAGTAGGATCACTTATTCTATTAGTAAGGCCACGTTCACAGTTACGTGAATCTGATAGCCTGATCCATCTGACGATCAGGCTACCGGAGCTCACAGTATCTGGCATTGTCGGAAACGACTGTATACTGCCAGATGCCCGAGATTTTGTCTGGTCGATTCATGGCATATATGCTGGAAAGCGTCCAAATCTCTGCTGGATCCCATTATAGTCAATGAAGATCCAGTGATACACAGTCATATCCGGCAATGCCCGGTTTGGTGAGCTCCGGTAGCTTCATACTCAGCCGGTTGAGGCTACCGGATTCCAAACTCAACTGGGAATGGGGCCTAATATTCTTATTTCAAACAGAATAAAGATAACAAAATCTATAACATATATACATAAGGGTAATTTCACACTAGCGTTAAACTTTTCCGGTATTGAGTTCTGTCCTAGGGGCCCAATTGTAACGGGGTGCCGAAGGCGCACTCAGTCTCCCATCAGCCACAGACCTGCTGCTTAGCTTTGGGAGCGAGGATCTGTGTTTGACCTCGTTCCCAGGGCGGCGTTGCTAGCTGGGAGGTTCCCTGCTCCTAGGTCTGCCTTGAGCGCCGAGCTGATCACTCGGTGCTCAACTGGTCGATCTGTCGGTCATGTGAAGCTGTCCACGTCACATGTCCCTCACTCCCCACTATAAATACAGGCAGCCTTCTGGCCACAGGTTGCCTGTTAATTTCTAGGTTCCTGGCTATTTGTTGGACTACTGAATACTCACCTGATCCTGTTCCCTGACGATCCTTTGCCTGCTACTCCTGTACTGCGCATTCGTCCTGGTATTGTGACCTCGAACTCCTCTGTTACTTCTCTACTCTCCTGATCTTTGACCCCGGCTTCTCCTGACCATTCTTTGCTTAACCCTTTGTACTGCGTAGCTCTCTTGGTTCTGACCCGGTCCGTTCACGTTCCGTATTTTGTCTTGTCTGTCTTCCCTGCACATATCCTAAGTAAGGGACTTTCATCCAGTTGTCCCCTGTCATCAGGACTTGTGAGGCAAGTAGGCAGGGCCAGGGGTAAGGGTGGAGCGCAGTGGTCACTATCCTTCCCCCTGTGTGCGTGTGGGCGTGACCGTTACACCAATACTGGAAAAAAAAACTGATCACTTTTGTCCCAATGCATGCTGAATGGAAAGCAATCCGTTCAGTATGCATCAGGATGTCTTCAGTTCAGTTACTTAGAGTATTTGGACGGAGAAAATACCGCAGCATGCTGAGGTATTTTCTCCGGCCAAAATTCCGGTTCACTTGCCTGAATGCCCGTCATTAATTTCCATTGAAATGTATTAATGCCAGATCCAGTATCAAGTGTTCCAGTAAAACGGATCTGTTTTCCAGGTCAGCGCGTGAGTAGACCTTTAAAAATTTGAAAAATAATAAACATCGGATCCGTTTTTCCAGAAGACACCGGATCCCGTATTGCAATGCATTTGTCCGATTGACCAGGATCATGATCAGTCTGCAAATGACATGCGTCTGCGCACAGTTTTCCTGATCAGGTAACTGAACTACCTGCCGGAATCAAACAACGCAAGTGTGAAAGTACCCTAACAAGTAAAAAGACACAATAAATCTAACCTCCACTCTACATTCAAACCAGTGTCCTGGCAGCTCTGGGAATTGTGTCATAATCTGTGAAGACAAGATGAAAGAATATGATATAAAAATGACCATTTCTGAGTATGGTGTCAGTATTAGTAAGGGAATGATAAAGAAGAAACGTAAATGACTTATGTGGAACACAACGTGTATGAGATTAGAAAATCATGGCTGCTTCTTCCAGACACAGTACAGTAGGTAACTATAACATTTTATAGAAGTCTTCACAACTGAATATCTATAGAAAATACCTCAGCATAATTGTGGATGCTGGTCTCACTTTTTGAGGACATCGGAGTTGAAGACCTCGTCATATCGTCCTATAGTGAAGACAGAGGAGAAGAGGCAAAAATCTGAAAACACTCCTGTAATTTGTCACATGTGACACATGAACATTACAGAGAGCTGGTGTAGAAGAGATGTTATAGAGAGGGCAGTACATACAATACCGGGATCCTGCTAAATCGTTAAACATATAGATAATAACTAATCCCGTATTATAGAAAATACCTCAGCATAATTGTGGATGCTGGTCTCACTTTTTGAGGACATCGGAGTTGAAGACCTCGTCATATCGTCCTATAGTGAACACAGAGGAGAAGAGGCAAAAATCAGAAAACACTCCTGTAGTTTGTCACATGTGACACATGAACATTACAGAGAGCTGGTGTAGAAGAGATGTTATAGAGAGGGCAGTACATACAATACCAGGATCCTGCTAAATCGTTAAACATATAGATAATAACTAATCCCGTATTATAGAAAATAAAAAGCATAGTAACCAGAATCTTAAAGGGGTTTTTCGAGAGTTTGATATTGATCATTTTACCATCTAATGATCCATAGATAGAAATAGGACGAATGGATAATCTAGCAGGAACATTGCTGCATGTCCCGGCCAACATTTCGCCATAATACTCAAATTCAACTTTTTCCCATATTAATAATAGATTCTGATAAGAGGTCTCTTGTTTATGACTGTTTCCATATATATCTCCCATAATCTATAACAGAGAGAGGCCAAGTACAAGCACCGCCGCCTCTCAACCTGGAAAGAGGGACTAGAAAAACCATTTAGATAAGAATTAATTCCATATGTTTATTTTAAAGAACCGTTGCATTCATCTCATTCCTAGGCCACAATGTAAGTGTAGTACCGCAGAGGGGGCACTACCATTCCTACACCTAGCTACTGTCTCTAATGGCTAGCAAAGAATCCGCCGAACATTTGAACATATGCAATGTTCGCGGGCGCCATATTCTTTTGCATTGCACCGAACTTTGACCCATGACACATCCATCAGATAGGACAGGACAGCCAATTGAGACTAATTTACCTCCAGCCACATAATGACAAGTTCTTTTCTGTGAGGTGAATGCCTAATTGTTGGGGACCGTTCTCCCGTGGCCAAAAATAAAAAATTTCTATGCTCCAGCAGGGCACATTTTTGAGAGTTTCCCTTTAATACGCATAAAAATGGCCCCTAATTAAAATACATATTTTTGGGGGAAATTGTTGCCAATGATCCCCCTCTGGTATATCACTGTACATGTTGTGGGACTATTTGTGTACTTCTAGTAAGTGTTTTCTGGCTACAAATATGACCTGAAGGTTTTTCAGGTTCGCCTGCCATTAAAGTGAATGTCCCGGCCGTTGTTCGTCCATCACTAGCAGAGAGTACCTTTGGACAGAATGAAACTTACCATCCCATTCTTCCTCCTTTTAGGCAGAAGTGAGCTAGTCCTGTTTCCTACCAAGGGAGGAGTTGCAGGAAGCTGTGGGGAGTTGAATTGAGAGTCCAAGGAACCAGACATGAAGCAGTGAGCGGAACGTTGTTCCCTCCTGCAGCATAAGTCTTCTAGGAGGAGCAGATTTTGGTAAGCTCCTTGACTCCTTGCAGTTCAAAAACAGTATAATGAGGGGGTCAACAGCCAAAAGGCACCCCACTTAACGGTACCAGAACCTCTACAAAGTCCAGTAACTAGAGACATAAAGCAAAGTATACAAGTTTACCTGCTATTTTACCCTTAGCCTGCTGGAGCCAAGAGAAAGATCGAGTATTGTCTGGAGGACACAAGTTTATTGCACGTTTATTCAAGTAACAACCGTTGAAGTTTACCAAGTCTGGACTCTACTTATTCCACCAACTACAACTCCTTTGTTGCTACGGAGCCTAACTCCAAGGACCGACAGTATTCAGGTAGGAGCACCGTGACACAAACTATAAAGGCCACAGCACCACTCTCCATTTCTAAACACTGGGACCCAATCGGCCCTTGGGCGCTGCATTTAGCAAATGTATTGAATATCAAACATGAAAATGAGAGCAAAGAAAGACAGAATAGTCTAAGGCAGACAGATAGATGATAGATAGATCGGTAGATAATTAGATCTAATATCTATTAATATATCAATAAATAGAAATACCTCAGAGTCATAAAAGTGTGAGAGCTGAGATGTTACTTTAGGGGGAACCTGAAATAAAATTAGCGGTGAGTGTAATCCATAAGTATAAAAGTTTTACATCAGATATTCTTCTCCATCCTTTAATAACACAGACACATACGGGGGTCTGGTAAATCCCTTGAGCCCCTTCTTAGAAGATAATTCTTATCAGTTATAAAGTGGTGTTCACTATGACCGGCATTTCATGTTCTGCTAATTCTATAGGGAATTATTTCTTACATTTTTAATTGTGAAATTTCAGTTGGAGTTTAGTAAAATAGAAGCAGATTCTTATCGTCTGTTCTTGGAGCACATGAAATCTATCCACACATCTATAGGACCCTTCAGGTGGGGACATTACTTGCAGAAGAGTTGTGGGGCTACCATCTAAGAACATAAGTAGGGTTTTTCCTCAGTTAGTAGGATCACCTATTCTATTAGTAAGGCCCCATTCACAGTTAGGTTTGGAATCTGGTAGTCTGATCCATCTAAGGATCAGGCTAATGGAGCTCACAGTATCGGGCATTGTCGGATACGACCATCTACCACCGGATGCCCGTGATTTTGTCTGGACGAGACATGGCATAGATGCCGGAAAGCATCCGGATCTCTGCTGGAGTAAAATGGAAGACAAAATAAATCTAACCTCTACTCGATATTCAAACCATTAGTCCTGGTAGTTCAGGGAATTCTGTCATAATCTGTGAAGACAAGATGAAAGAATATTATATAAAAATGACCATTTCTGAGTATGGTGTCAGTATTAGTAACGGAAGGATAAAGAAGAAACGTAAATGACTTATGTGGGATACAACGTGTATGAGATTAGAAAATCATGGCTGCTTCTTCCAGACACAGAACAGTAGGTAACTATAACATTTTATAGAAGTCTTCACAACTGAATATCTATAGAAAATACCTCAGCATAATTGTGGATGCTGGTCTCACTTGTTGAGGACATCGGAGGTGAAGACCTCGTCATATCGTCCTATAGTGAAGACAGAGGAGAAGAGGTAAAAATCAGAAAACACTCCTGTAATTTGTCCCATGTGACACATGAACATTAGAGAGGGCTGGTGTAGAAGAGATGTTATAGAGAGGGCAGTACATACAATACCGGATCCTGCTAAATCATTATACATATAGATAATAACTAATCCCGTATTATAGAAAATAAAAAACATAGTAACCAGGATCTTAAAGTTTTTTTTTCGAGAGTTTGATTTTGATCATTTTACCATCTAATGATCCATAGATAGAAATCGGACGAATGGATAATCTAGCAGGAACATTGCTGCATGTCCCGGCCAACATGTCACCATAATACCTCATTAACTAATCCCTTACTATAGTAAATAATGAAAAACTTCCTAACCAGAATCTTAAAGCGGTTTCTCGAGAGTTCGATATTGATGGCCTATCCGACAGGACATTAACATCTGATTGGTGAGGGTCCATCTCCCAGCACCTCCGTCGGTCAACTGTTTGAAGTGGCCGCTGCGCTATATTGAGTGCTGCCGCCTCCTTACAGCGTACCAAGCACAGCGCCGCACGTTGTATAGTGGCTGCGCTTTGAAGCCATTCCCCTGACTAAGCCATTGGGCGAAACGCAGTGGATAAGTGAGAGACACTGGTGTTGCAGAGATGTATTAGATAAGCAATTGGTATATTATTGTTCTATATATGCGAGTCACTGCTTTAGGCTTTTCCGCCTCTGTTACCGCTTTGATCGCATCGGTTGACTGTATATAACTTATGAAGGTATCTACATGCTATTTTAAACTTTGATCCTATGAAATGTAGTAAGGTATTGACATGCCATTAGTCTATGCTGGTCTATGTATACATCTAATGTCTCATCGCTAGCCTCACTCCAGTGGTCCCTCTTATGCAGGTCACCTTGCAATGTGGACCTCTATGTATGTTTTTTAGCCTTTTATTAGTATGACATTAAATAAGGATTTTTTGATACTTTATGATCGTTTGGACTCTGAATGATCTGGGCATCCATGTGTTTTTGTAGGTATTGTATGGTTACGGTATATACCAGAGATGTGCGGATTATACACAGACACGGTATATAAGCCACTAGTACATAGACAGAAGGGTAAGATAAAGCAGTTTACCTCAGTGGAAAAATTCAGACTTCTTAAAGTCTTCATAATAACTAAGAAAATAAAGAATTATTCATATATTATAAAGTATTCAAACAGTGAACTAAACAAAACAAGACGCCATATGCAAAACTAAAAAAGTCTAAAACAAAGGAAGAAGCAAATATTTCCCGACCATCATCCAGCAGCAATAATCTGCCCTCTGGTTCAGCTGCAGTTAGGCTACTTTCACACTCGCGTTTGGTGCGGATCAGTCATGGATCTGCACAGACGGATCCGTTCAGATAATACAAACGTCTGCATCCGTTCAGAACGGATCCGTTTGTATTATCTTTAATTAACATAGCCAAGACGGATCTGTCTTGAATACCATTGAAAGTCAATAGAGGACGGATCCGTTTTCTATTGTGCCAGATTGTGTCATAGAAAACGGATCCGTCCCCATTGACTTACATTGTGTGTCAGGACTGATCCGTTTGGCTCAGTTTCATCAGATGGACAGCAGAATGGAGACTGAACGGAGGCAAACTGATGAATTCTGAGCGGATCCTTTTCCATTCAGAATGCATTAGGGCAAAACTGATCCGTTTTGGACGCTGGTGCAGAGCCCTGAACGGATCTCACAAACGGAACGCCAAAACACCAGTGTGAAAGTAGCCTTACAGGCAGCAATCCTCCCTGTGTATGGGGGTGAACAATCATTACTACCATCGCTCATCCCCATACAGATTCATTATCTGTCGGTGGCAGATCCCTGGTCACACACAGAGCTGTGCTGCTGACAGACGCTGATGACTTGTGTGGCATAAATGTGGCATCGCTCAATCGGCAGCATTTTTACAAAACACATTTAGCACACACTCCCGATAACTGGTCTGACAATCTGTCCCTGTAAATGGCCATAACTGTGGTAAATGACCGACCAGATGACATCATCAGAAATGGTGGAAGCAGCAATCTATAGGAGATGCAGCTTCAGCTATAACTACCCATTACAATGTGGACGCCGATCACCAGCACGTGGAAATGTGGCCCCTTTATTGACCCCATCTGTGATTGAAATTCACAGAAAATGAAAATGAATGACTTCTATACGTTCCTTTGTCACTGGACTCACTGCCCCCAATAAACGTTTCCATCTGTGACTGACCTATAGATAGAACCATATATACCCATGTGTTTGACCTCCTGTGTTTTATTTGAGGTCATCATGTGAATATTGTGAAATACAGCATCGAATCGTTCAGGAGGACTTAGACCGCCACACACAGCGCTCCCCGGACCTTTAGTCCCCAGATGCCATGGTCACCGCATCTGAGGGTTAATTTCCTGCGTTCGATCTTATCACCGATCGCAGACATTAGCCCTTGGTGTCTGCTGTAGAAAACAGAAGTCCCCCAGTGCCTATGCGCCCGCTCGGCTCACTTGGGAAGGGGTTAAACACCTGTCTGCAGGATCAACCCTATCAAACAGGCATACTGCCTGGAAGTGTTACTCCTGTTGATTAAAACGATATCTTAAAACCTGCTGCTCCATTCCAGAGATATGGTCGTTTTGAATCAATATGCAAATTAGGACTTCAGTGCACCGAGGGGCAGACCCTAGACCCTTGTCCTCTGGCCTGGCCCTGTAAGGCCCACAAAAACATTGTTGACTCTATTATCAGCGCTTGCCCCGTGCACTTCACTAGGTTTTCCTGCTGATGAAATGCTTACTACCAGTGGGTTAGTACCATCAATGGAGGCAGACCACACAGTCCCTATGGGGACCCTGAGGTCAGTGGGCCAGGCTGGGCTGAATGGCAATGACGGTTTTCTGACCTAAATTCACCCCATGGCATTGACACAGTAACACTAGACCAGCAGCTGCCGGATCAGGAGAACATATTGTACGCTCCTGCCCCTGGGCATCCTGTCCCTGTCCTCCTCCAGATGCTTCCTCCAGGGAATGGAGTAAGGAGAGGCTGAAGAGGAGGAAAGCTTAGCACATCGGGGGTCATTTACAATGGTCCCTATGCCAGAAGCTAGTTTAAAAAAATTGGCAAACTGTGGGTTTGCCATTGTTTAAACGCCATTGCGACTAAATGTAGTGACGGTTGGCATGGTGAGAACAGGGCCACCCGCCCTGGTAGATTTATCATTTATGCCAGTTTTCCAATGAGAATATAGAGGCTAGTTACAATGATTGTACTTTGGGGGAAGGGGGACCAATTCTGAGTTTTGCTATAGGGCCCTATTATTTCAAGGACACCTCTACTTACTGTGCATGTCTGGATTATACCTGGATTGATCCTGCTGACTGCTCCTCTTTCAGGTCTAGTTCACACATCAGAGTCTACATTCAGCTTTACAATGTTTTTTTTTATTATTTTAATGAAAATGGCGAACTCCAACTTCCATTGCCACATTATTGACCAACACAGTTTGGAGGAGGAATTAATTAGAGAAATCTGTATCTACAATGAGGAAATATGTCACAAGCTCCACTGGTCCAGTTTGGACTTGGCAGTTTATAAGACATTTCCCTGAATCACAGCCCAACTGCTGATAATCCGGATGAAGAGAAGTCCTCCCGCGTACAGCTGTGGTGAGGTATCGGTGTGATTAGAAACTGTATCACTTGTGTCCAGAGTCAATCTGGCCGTATATAAGACGCAGAGAGAGTATACACCTCGTATAGTAACCTACAGAGTTATACCTAATGACATTATAGCGGATAAATGCTGCGCCTTACCTGTCAGTCAGACAGTAACGTCCTGGTCCAGATGTTATTTCCAGAAAGCAAAGAAATAGCCAAAAAATAGCGAGCGATAGGATACACACCGATCAACTATCTAGCGCAAAATGGGAATAAATCATCTATGGGAACTTTAGGACTAGAACTCTGTTGTGACATCATCCTCAGAAGCAGCTGCAATTGTTACATCACCATTAACCACTTAGTGACCAGACTGTTACAGACCAAGCAATATTTTTTTTTCTTTTTTTTTTTTCTTTCAAGAACTATAACTTTATTATTTTTCTGTTGATGTAGCCATATGGGGGCCTGCATTTTGCAGGACAAGTTCTAGTTTTTAATGTTATCATTTTGCGGTTACACATAACTTACTGATTAACTTTTATTAAAGGGAACCTGTCACCTCCAAAAGTGATATAAAACTGCCAGCATTACCTTATAGCAGCCCCCAGTCTGTTATTGATCATGTGTGTGAGCCAGAGGTTCGATAATCCATACTTGAGAAAAACGCTTTTTTAATCTCCATGAGCGCTCTGTTTCCTGTGAGATTGAAGTCAAGCAAAGCCTGCCTCTTACCCGTCCCCTCTTCACTTTGATTTATATATTTTCTATTCCTTCGGATCGCGCAAGTCTGGCGCCTGCGCGGTGCGCCCATTGTGACTGCACGATCCCGCCTCCGGCTCCCGCAGTCAGCCGGGCATAATTTTCTCTGTGCGCACGGCAGCAAGAATCAGTGTGTGCTCGCGCCGGCGAGGTATATTCACAGCGCAAGCGTGATCACTGGTTGCAGGAGCAGAAGAACTCAAGCCAGTGATCACGCTCGTGCTGTGAATATACCTCGCCGGTGCGATCTCTCACACTGATTCTTGCCGGTGCATGGGCAGTGAGAAAATTATGCCCGGCTGACTGCGGAACCCCGAGACGGAATTATGTAGTCACAAGGGGCGCACCGCGCAGGCGCCAGACTTGCCCGATCCAAACGAATAGAAAATATGTAAATCACAATCAAGAGGGGACGGGTAAGAGGCGGGCTTTACTTGACTTGAAGCAAGGAGGCCGCTGCCCCCTTGACTTCAAGCTCACAGGAAACATATCGCTCATGGAGATTAAAAAATTGTTTTTCTCAAGTATGGATTAACAAAATGGTAACAAAACACCACCTCCTCCACAGATCATTCCTCCTATGCGGTGTACCACCCTGGATCCCCAGGGCGTACGTACGCCAGTCACTCTTCACCACGACTTGCTTTCCAAATGCCGCCTCCAGCTGTGACTTCAAGCTTCCACCGAACCTCAAAAGAGAGAAACAGTGAACAAACCGCACAATAATATTTTTTTTTTTTTTTTTTTTTTTTTATATATATATATAAATGTATAAAAATAAACCTGGTATAACAAATCCTACATCCAAAAAAGGGGCGGGAGGGTGGGCAACTCGCTTACCCTGTCAAGAGGAAGTCGTCCTCCCTGAACTCCCCTATTTATAACCCCTTATTACTCCTCCCACCGTCTCTCCCACTATTCCTCACTCCACCTCCCACTTCTCTTAACCCTTTCCTAACCTCCTTAACCTCTACCCAAGCCTATACTCCCCCTTAACAAGGGAAACATAAGGAGAGGGGGGGAGGGGACCACCAGTCCCTCATCACGTCACACACATGATCAATAACAGACTGGGGGCTGCTATAAGGTAATGCTGGCAGTTTTATATCACTTGGAGGTGACAGGTTCCCTTTAAGGGCTGCTTCAAACTGAGCGAGTCAATTGTGGGAATCACGCCCTGTGTGTGAGCGTGACCCTCCGTTCTGGACTTGCAGGAGCGCAGGCATGATACTGATTTATAATGCTTTGTGCCTCTGTATGACCTTATTGCTACAGGATCATATTGACAGCTTTATGATTCTGTAGAAGGAAAGTCAAGCAGAGGCACACAGCATTATAAATCAGTATAATGCCTGCGCCGCTCCTGTCAATCACACTCACACACGAGCGTGATTCCCGCAATGGATTCGCCCATGTACAAAAGCCCTAACTATCTGGGAGGGGGGTAGGAAAAATCAGCAATACTGCCATTGAGTTTTTTTTTGTTTTTTGCAACATTCTCTGTATGGGATAAATTACATGATAATTGTGTAGTGTGGTTCGTTATGGATGCGGTAATACCACGTGGAAGAGATTTTATTTTTGCAAGTTTTTGCCATTAAAAAAAAGATGTAGTTTTTATATGGATTTTCTTATTTATTATATATTTTTTGGTGGTAGCTGGGGTGCCCGTGAGGTTAGATGTTGCAGGGAAGATTCTAGCTTTTCAGCTTCCTGAGGCTAAAATTGAAATGGTGCCCCAACCCCCAAAGGTAAAAAGCCAAGTAGCCAACTGAATATACCACACACATAAATATATACCGGCAGTGAATATACAGCACATACCAATATCCACCAACAGTGAATATACAGCACATACCAATATCTACCAACAGTGAATATACTGTACATACCAATATCTACCGGCAGTGAATATACTACACATACCAATATCTACCAGCAGTGAATATACTGTACATACCAATATCTACCGGCAGTGAATATACAGCACATACCAATATCTACCAGCAGTGAATATACAGCACATACCAATATCTACCAGCAGTGAATATACTACACATACCAATATCTACCAGCAGTGAATATACTATACATACTAATATCTACCAGCAGTGAATATACTATACATACTAATATCTACCAGCAGTGAATATACTATACATACTAATATCTACCAGCAGAGAATATGCAACACGCTAGACCTGCAGGGTATAGCGAAGTGAGGTCACGGTTATGGGCAAACGAGGGTTGCTCACTGTATTGGAGAACCCTGGGCAGGCATGTGGCAGTGAAGGAGAGGTAGACACGGTTCCTCTGGGGCACACTCTGTATGTAGGGACCAGGCCTGATGGTGGATGAGGTGCCCTGGATGTTACGGGTATTTTGAGTGCCTGGGGCAAGGTCCCTTTAAGGTTCGTGATGCCAGTGCCTGTGACGGTGGCACACCGATTTATAGTTGGAATAAGTGAGGTACACAGGTGGTATAGTGAACCAAACGTTGCTTTACTTAACAGTCCAACTTTATACATCAAGTACAGAAGAGGTTAATACAGTCCTTTACAGTTCCAAAAGCACAGCAGGTTGATATCACAGCAGGTTGCAATCCTGCAAGATACTTGGAGGGTATATAATTAATGCTTGGCAGTGCTATGCTGCTCTATCCCCACAGCTATTCTAGCTGGCTGGATCCCAAGGCCCGGATGCCTATTCGCTGGCTTAAATCCTTGGTAAGAATTCCTTCCTCCAGTATTAGCGCTTGCTTAAGGTTACAAATACCTTTGCTTCCTAGCTGTATCTCTCTGCTTCCGCTGACAGGTGACTGCAGGTCGCTCCCAGGAGGTGCTGTCCTACCACTGGGGTGTCTCAACTGAGCTATCCTTAGCCTCAGGAGCTTCAGGCTGACGAGGTAACTCCTCTAGTCCCCTGGAATACACCACGGTCTCCAAGCAGGCTGTACTCCATCTAGCCTCCTGGTGCAGCTAGAAACCAGGACTATCCAGCTGCATGTCAGGAGGAGGCCCTCAGCATATCCTGGGCTGGTGCCTTCTCACTTCTGTCTCCACAGACTCCTGACTATGACCTGACCACTCCCTGTCTGGGCCTGGACAGGGAGTCCCTCTATCTCCCTTTAGTGTCTGGAATGCTAAATTACACCCCACTAGGCCTGCAAAGCATATAACAGGGAAAACCATTGCATGTAAAACACACAGTAAATTACATTAAATGCATTGATCAATACAATATCACTGTCCCTTGTGAGTAGAAGTACACGCTATCCAATTGACCCTTGTGTAGTGCCCACTCCTACCTAGTGGGACACTACAAATATACTACACATGCCAATATGCCAATATATTCCAGCAGTCAATATACCGCACATACTAATATCTACAAGCAGTCAATGTACCACATACACCACTATGTTCAAGCATTCAATATACAGCACATACCGATATCTACCAACAGTCAATATACTGCACACACCAATACCTACCAGCAGTGAATATACAGCACATACCAATATCTACCAGCAGTCAATATACTGTACATACCAACATCTACCAGCAGTGAATATACCGCACATACCAATATCTACCAGCAGTCAATATACTGTACACACCAATACCTACCAGCAGTGAATATACAGCACATACCAATTTGTACCAGCAGTCAATATACCGCATTAAACAATATCTACCACAGGGGCGAGCTGAGCCGGGGGGTAAGGGTACACATACCCCCCCTGGGCTGGTAAATGTTCAAGGCGGCCGGTTTCTGTGCGGCCCCTGAACTCAATTGTATCTGTGTCCACTGGATGCAGGTACAAGTAACCATGCAGAAGTGCTGGCGGGACAAGTGAACCACTGGTTCCCTGCCATCCTATTCCCGGAGCATCGATGTGAGGTAGGGTGTGCAAGCACTCGCGTCGCATGCAACATTCCACAGGAGCAGACCCGCCAGAGGAGGCCAGGTCTGCATCGCTGCATTGTGGGATTGTGCTGGAACAGGTAAGTATAGACTGCCCTCCCCTATTCTCTTTATGTGCCCTAACCCTGACCGTAACCTTAATTACAACCCCCAAAACCTCATGTACCTCACACAGTGACCATAATATATGACTGTCCACATATATCTGTACCTACTGAATCTATTATACCTGACACATAGTATACACATAGAGTACCGTTACGTCGGGTACGAGGTATAATAGACGCAGTATGTACAGATATATAGTATATAAAGCAGTGTATTGATATGTCAGATACAAGGAATAAAAGAAGAAGTGTGTACAGGTATATATGTAATGACCCAGAGTGCCATTACCACTCCTTTTGACACCTTGCTACCATTTCCTATGTGCTAATACCTGTCGTCCAATGTAATTTATGTCATCTTCTGATAATGTGGATATTTACTCCAAGTAATTGTTATGTTCATGTAATGTGCCAGGTTGCCACAAGGTGTCAGCAACACTTGGCAGTGCTATTAGCAGGGAATGGACTGGATTGTCCATTCTCTCTCTCCCTCTAGAGGGAGAAGAAGAGGAGGAGTTTAGTGTTAGTGGGAGTCTAGGTTAGCCCCTGTAAGGGGAAGCAGCAGATTTTCGGCCCTCCTGGGCGAGCCTGCAGAGAGTTCTAGTCCACCCTCCCAAGGGATAGGTTGTGTACCGACCAGCAGAGCATTGCCTGCTCTTCTGGGCCTGCAGGTTCTGCCTGCAAAGGACTATATGGTTGTGCATGTCCCCTCCTTGGGCTTGCATTGCCTTCACCCAAGCTGAGCCGAAGCTTGAGGTACTAAATACCAGGACAACAAGTTACTAGGAATACATACAGAAAGAGACTACTACTATTGCTAACATAGCAGAGCTGAGGAAGCTACAGCACAGCAGAACTAAGTTTTTTTTTCAGAAGTATTTGCCTGTCATTTGCCTGCTGAAAACTATTGGAAACCACGATAAAGTCTGGAAACTGTATGGATTACCTTTTATGCCAAGTAATAGCGACTGTTCAATTTTTACCAAGTCTGGACTCAACTTTGTTCTACCCCATCCAAGTTCTTCATCCCCTTTTGTACTGCTTCGGTCGACCACATTTGGGATCCAACCGTATTCAGGTAGGAGCACAGTGACAAAAGTGCTACACAGCATCTCCAGGGATATTGTTACCTATTCAACACCACTTTGGCCTTCCTACACTGGGTACCAACATTACCATCTACAAAGGGGAGTGTGATCGCAATATATTCAATAGAAAAACGTTTCAAAGACCCAAAAGTCCTTTTAAGGACTATTGTGTGTGGTGGCAGGCTGGCAGCAATATAATATATCCAGCAAATTTTTTTTTTCCCCATACTTTGCAATACTTTTTCGATAGAGGGTGTCTGCAGTGACTTGTGACATCTGTTCAGCATTACCTTCTGTGTGTCAGGAGCAGAGATAGGAAGAATATTATTGAAAACAATTATATTATTTCCATAATTTATCAACATTTGATCTATAAACGGTCCCTGCAGTGAATTGTCACATTTTGCTGCAATAGGGTGTGTCTGTCAGGCCCAGATATTGGAAAAAATATTACTGACAACAAATATATTTTTTACATAATTGTCCTATAAACGGTACCTGACAGAAATTGTTACATTTGTTCTGCAATAGTGTGTGTGCGCGTGTCAGGGCCAGATATTGGGAAAAATATTAGCGAAAACATATTTTTTCCATAATTTATCCACATTTTTCCTATAAACGGTCCCTGCAGTGAATTGTCACATCTGTGCTGCAATAGCTTCTGTGTGCCACGGCCAGATATTGGGAAAAATATTACTGACAACAAATATATTTTTTACATCATTTTCCTATAAACAGCCCTTCTGTGAATTGTCACATCTGTGCTGCAAAAGTGTGTGTGTCAGGGCCAGATATTGGGGAAAATATTACTGACAACAAATATATTTTTCCATAATTGTCCTATAAATGGTCCCTGCAGTGAATTGTTACATCTGTGCTGCAATAGCGTGTGTGTGTCAGGGCCAGATATTGGGAAAAATATTAGCGTAATACAATTATATTTTTTTCATAATTTATCCACACTTTGCCTATAAATTGTGTCTGCAGTGAATTGTTACATCTGTGCTGCAATAGCGTGTGTGTGTCAGGCCCAGATATTGGGAAAAATATTTGCAAAAACAATTATATTTTATTCCAGAATTTATCCACACTTTGCCTATAAATGGTGTCTGCAGTGAATTGTCCCATCTGTGCTGCAATAGCGTGTGTGTGTCAGTCCCAGATATTGGGAAAAATATTAGCAAATTTTTTCCATAATGTATCCACATTTTTCCTAAAAACGGTCCCTTATAACATATAACATTTAATAATAAGAAGGCGAGCATTAAGGGACGGGGAAGTGGCCGTGATGCTGATGGTGCACCCAGATGCTGTGGCCCTTGAAACTGTGCCTGCTGCCAGAGCACAAGAAAAACAATCATACCTATCTTCATGTCCCAGTTTACAGGGCGGCGCAGGAGATCACTCTTGAAGTCAGCCCTGTGCGAGCAGGTGGTCGGTTGGATTGCAGCAGATAGGGCTTCCAGTCGGTAAAGCACCACCCTGTCTTCCACCAAGTCCAGTCTCGGTAGCCTGGAGTCTGGTCCACACAATCCTCACTCACCCTGATCCTTCTCCCTCGCACCATTTACAGTTTGGTCAAACAAGTGATCCCATACTCGGACATCCCGAGGACCTCTTTGCATCTCCATTAAAGGATTTGGCCCTCTCACCAAGCACGCTTGAAGAGGGACCGAAGATATCAGGAAACTATCAGGGAAGCAGCTGCTTCGGGGCCCGAGAGCAGTCGCTGTACTTTGTCACCCCGGGCCCCTGTCAGAGCAGCTGACTTCTCCTGCACTTGCACTCTGTCACTGACCTGACATCGGTGACATTGCTCCGCCTCTCCAACTCCTCAGTTCTTATGATGAACAGTGGTGACCAGCAACAGGACGGCCCGATGTGGGCGGAGCTATAATATCCCCGCCCCTTTCCTACCCGCGAAGCGATTCCTGCAGCCTGAACCTTTCCTGCCCAGCATGCTGAACACCAGTTGGATTGCCAGTTTGCCACAACTGCACCAGTGATGTGAGTAGCAGGGGAACTGCGGTTATATTCAGCTTTTCCAGACTGTGCACATGTGACCTGCAGTACAGTAGGAAAGCTGGGTGAATTATATCATGAAATGTCATCCAGCTTCCCTGCTATCCTGCATGGCACAAGTGCAGAGGCATTAGAGTATGGGGGAGAGGACCACAGCAGGAAAGCTGGGTGTCTATATATGTGTATTTTATATGTGTGCGTCCATGTATGTGGTGACTGTGTGCATGAGTGCGTCCATGTATGTGGAGAGTGCGTGTATGAGCGCGTCCATGTGTGTGGAGAGTCTATGTATGACTGCGTCCATGTATGTGGAGAGTGCGTGTATGACTGCGTCCATGTATGTGGAGAGTGCGTGTATGACTGCGTCCATGTATGTGGAGAGTGCGTGTATGACTGCGTCCATGTATGTGGAGAGTGCGTGTATGTGTGCGTCCATGTATGTGGAGAGTCTGTGTATGAGTGCGCCCCTGTATGTGGGGAGTGCGTGTATGACTGCGTCCATGTATGTGAAGAGTGCGTGTATGACTGTGTCCATGTACGTGGAGAGTGCGTGTATGACTGCGTCCATGTACGTGGAGAGTGCGTGTATGACTGCGTCCATGTGTGTGGAGAGTGCGTGTATGAGCGCGTCCATGTATGTGGAGAGTGCGTGTATGACTGCGTCCATGTATGTGGAGAGTGCGTGTATGACTGCGTCCATGTATGTGGAGAGTGCGTGTATGACTGCGTCCATGTATGTGGAGAGTGCGTGTATGACTGCGTCCATGTATGTGGAGAGTGTGTGTATGTGTGCGTCCATGTATGTGGAGAGTCTGTGTATGAGTGCGCCCCTGTATGTGGAGAGTGCGTGTATGACTGCGTCCATGTATGTGAAGAGTGCGTGTATGACTGTGTCCATGTACGTGGAGAGTGCGTGTATGACTGCGTCCATGTACGTGGAGAGTGCGTGTATGACTGCGTCCATGTGTGTGGAGAGAGCGTGTATGAGCGCGTCCATGTATGTGGAGAGTCTGTGTATGAGTGCATCCATGTATGTGGAGAGTGCGTGTATGACTGCGTCCATGTATGTGGAGAGTCTGTGTATGAGCGCGTCCATGTATGTGGAGAGTGCGTGTATGACTGCGGCCATGTGTGTGAAGAGTGCGTGTATGACTGCGTCCATGTGTGTGGAGAGTGCGTGTATGACTGCGTCCATGTGTGTGGAGAGTGCGTGTATGACTGCGTCCATGTACGTGGACAGTGCGTGTATGACTGCGTCCATGTACGTGGAGAGTGCGTGTATGACTGCACTATGGGGGCATCTACTGGGGGCCCTATATACTGGCACCCATTATAGGTGGGCACTATGGAGAAGTGGGGGACAAGAGCACAGTGAGGGCATTATATAGGGGCATTTAATACTGGCACCCATTTTGATGCCACTATGGGGAAGGGAGGAAAGGAGCATTATGGGGGTATCTATGTGGGGCATTTTATAGTGCCACATTATGGAGGGCACTATGGAGACGGGGAAGGAGCACTATGGGGGCATCTTCTGGGGGGACTATATAGGAGTATTTTATACTGGCACAAATTATTAGGTCACTATGGGCACCTAAGCTCAACTGGCACTAAGTGTTTTTTGTAGTGGCACACAGTACAGGTCATTGGAACACATGAGGGCATTCTGGGGACATTGGCTCTACTGGGGGCACTAAGAGGAGGTATTTCTTATTTTACTGCCACACGACGGGGCATTTTTTGTACTGGTGCACATTATAGGGGGGGGGGGGGGGTTCTACTGTCACACATTATAAAGAGAATTATTACTATCGGGGCATTATGGTGGGCTTTCTTACAACTGGAGGACTATGGGAGCATTATTACTTGTGGGACACAATTACTGTTGGGGGCACTGTAGGAGCACTATTACTACTAAATGCGCTCCGGCAAAGAAATAATTACTATTGTTGGGAATTTGGGAGCACCATTACTTTGGGGGCACCCTGGCACAGCATCAGCTTAGCACAGTTCTTTTTGCAGTATAGTTTTGGGGAGCACAGCTTGTCAGTATTGGGGGTGCATGATGGGATGTTAATTGGAGGATGATGGAAAAGTAGGAAACTAAGATGTCTGTCAAACTCTGCAGAGACGTGAGATGGCTGAAAGAAATGATCACGGTGGTCTGGTCTGAATGGAGAAGATGAAGAAAGAGAGCATCTACATCAGAGGAGACGTCACTGGATATAAGAGGAATGGGGCACTGTATGAGGCTACTTTCACATCTGTGATAGTGATCCTGGCGGCTGTTCCAGCTGAGAATTCACTGGATCCGGCACTGCTGGATGCTGACAGAATGCCCGCCAGTCCCATTAACTATAATGGGGTACGGAAGAGATCCGGCCACAATCTGGGGAAAATGCAGAGAATCAGCGGGACATAAACCGCTGCATGCTGTGCTTTGTGTCCAGTCGATTCCTTGCATTTTCTGCCGGATTAGGTGGCCGGATCGTACTAAGACCCCTAATGTCACCTGGGGACCCCCAAAGAAGCTTGTGTGTTGGCTGAAGCCTTCCTATCTTACTGGTGGCTGGCCCTGCCTCTCAATTGTGCTTCCGGCTTTGGCTCCGCCCCTAGACTGCAAGGGGGTGGGGCCTGTTGGGGGTCATGTGATTAGGCTGCTCAGTCAAAAATGCCTGGGCCTATTTTTTGTCCCAGTCCGGCCCTGGCTGTCTCTGCAACTAGTATCCCCTGTACTTTAATTGACAGGACCAGGAAGTGTTAACATCATAATGCCTGGCCCAGACCAATTAAAGTGCAGCTTCTGCAGCAGTTGCAGAGAGAGCTGAGCCTTTAACCACTTCAGCCCCGCTAGCTGAAACCCCCTTCATGACCAGAGCACTTTTTACACTTCTGCACTACACTACTTTCACCGTTTATCGCTCGGTCATGCAACTTACCACCCAAATGAATTTTACCTCCTTTTCTTCTCACTAATAGAGCTTTCATTTGGTGGTATTTTATTGCTGCTGACATTTTTACTTTTTTTGTTATTAATCGAAATGTAACGATTTTTTTGCAAAAAAATGACATTTTTCACTTTCAGCTGTAAAATTTTGCAAAAAAAAACGACATCCATATATAAATTTTTCGCTAAATTTATAGTTCTACATGTCTTTGATAAAAAAAAAATGTTTGGGCAAAAAAAAAAAATGGTTTGGGTAAAAGTTATAGCGTTTACAAACTATGGTACAAAAATGTGAATTTCCGCTTTTTGAAGCAGCTCTGACTTTCTGAGCACCTGTCATGATTCCTGAGGTTCTTCAATGCCCAGACAGTAGAAAAACCCCACAAATGACCCCATTTCGGAAAGTAGACACCCTAAGGTATTCGCTGATGGGCATAGTGAGTTCATAGAACTTTTTATTTTTTGTCACAAGTTAGCGGAAAATGATGATGATTTTTTATTTTTATTTTTTTCTTACAAAGTCTCATATTCCACTAACTTGCGACAAAAAATAAAACATTCTAGGAACTCGCCATGCCCCTCACGGAATACCTTGGGGTGTCTTCTTTCCAAAATGGGGTCACTTGTGGGGTAGTTCTACTGCCCTGGCAATTTAGGGGCCCAAATGTGTGAGAAGAACTTTGCAATCGAAATGTGTAAAAAATGACCGGTGAAATCCGAAAGGTGCACTTTGGAATATGTGCCCCTTTGCCCACCTTGGCTGCAAAAAAGTGTCACACATCTGGTATCGCCGTACTCAGGAGAAGTTGGGGAATGTGTTTTGGGGTGTCATTTTACATATACCCATGCTGGGTGAGAGAAATATCTTGGCAAAAGACAACTTTTCCAATTTTTTTATACAAAGTTGGCATTTGACCAAGATATTTTTCTCACCCAGCATGGGTATATGTAAAATGACACCGCAAAACACATTGCCCAACTTCTCCTGAGTACGGCGATACCAGATGTGTGACACTTTTTTGCAGCCTAGATGCGCAAAGGGGCCCAAATTCCTTTTAGGAGGGCATTTTTAGACATTTGGATCCCAGACTTCTTCTCACACTTTCGGGCCCCTAAAAAGCCAGGGCAGTATAAATACCCCACATGTGACCCCACTTTGGAAAGAAGACACCCCAAGGTATTCAATGAGAGGCCTGGCGAGTTCCTAGAAATTATTATTTTTTGCATAAGTTAGCGGATATTGATTTTTTTTGTTTTTTTCTCACAAAGTCTCACTTTCCGCTAACTTAGGACAAAAATTTCAATCTTTCATGGACTCGCCATGCCCCTCACGGAATATCTTGGGGTGTCTTCTTTCCGAAATGGGGTCACATGTGGGGTATTTATACTGCCCTGCCTTTTTAGGGGCCCTAAAGCGTGAGAAGAAGTCTGGAATATAAATGTCTAAAAATGTTTACGCATTTGGATTCCGTGAGGGGTATGGTGAGTTCATGTGAGATTTTATTTTTTGACACAAGTTAGTGGAATATGAGACTTAGTAAGAAAAAACAAAAACAAACAAAAAATTTCCGCTAACTTGTGCCAAAAAAATGTCTGAATGGAGCCTTACAGGGGGGGGTGATCAATGACAGGGGGGTGATCAATGACAGGGGGGTGATCACCCATATAGACTCCCGGATCACCCCCCTGTCATTGATCACCCCCCTGGTAAGGCTCCATTCAGACGTCCGTATAATTTTTACGGATCCATGGATCGGATCCGCAAAACACATGCGGACGTCTGAATGGAGCCTTACAGGGGGTGATCAATGACAGGGGGGTGATCACCCATATAGACTCCCTGATCACCCCCCTGTCATTGATCACCCCCCTGTAAGGCTCCATTCAGACGACCGTATGATTTTTACGGATACATGGATCGGATCCGCAAAACACATGCGGACGTCTGAATGGAGCCTTACAGGGGGGTTATCAATGACAGGGGGTGATCAGGGTGATCACCCCCCTGTCACTGATCACCCCCCCTGTAAGGCTCCATTCAGACGTCCGTATGATTTTTACGGATCCATGGTTATATGGATCGGATCCGCAAAACACATGCGGACGTCTGAATGGAGCCTTACAGGGGGGTTATCAATGACAGGGGGTGATCAGGGTGATCACCCCCTGTCACTGATCACCCCCCCTGTAAGGCTCCATTCAGACGTCCGTATGATTTTTACGGATCCATGGATACATGGATCGGATCCGCAAAGCACATGCGGACATCTGAATGGAGCCTTACAGGGGGGTGATCAATGACAGGGGGGTGATCAGGGAGTGTATATGGGTGATCACCCGCCTGTCATTGATCACCCCCCTGTAAGGCTCCATTCAGATGTCCGCATGTGTTTTGCGGATCCGATCCATGTATCCATGGATCCGTAAAAATCATGCGGACGTCTGAATGGAGCCTTACAGGGGGGTGATCAATGACAGGGGGGTGATCAATGACAGGGGGTGATCAGGGAGTGTATATGGGTGATCACCCGCCTGTCATTGATCACCCCCCTGTAAGGCTCCATTCAGACGTCCGCATGTGTTTTGCGGATCCGATCCATGTATCCATGGATCCGTAAAAATCATGCGGACGTCTGAATGGAGCCTTACAGGGGGGTGATCAATGACAGGGGGTGATCAGGGAGTGTATATGGGTGATCACCCGCCTGTCATTGATCACCCCCCTTTAAGGCTCCATTCAGACGTCCGCATGTGTTTTGCGGATCCGATCCATGTATCCATGGATCCGTAAAAATCATACGGACGTCTGAATGGAGCCTTACAGGGGGGTGATCAATGACAGGGGGGTGATCAATGACAGGGGGTGATCAGGGAGTGTATATGGGTGATCACCCGCCTGTCATTGATCACCCCCCTGTAAGGCTCCATTCAGACGTCCGCATGTGTTTTGCGGATCCGATCCATGTATCCGTGGATCCGTAAAAATCATACTGACGTCTGAACGGAGCATGACAGGGGGGTGATAAATGACAGGGGGGTGATCAATGACAGGGGGGTGATCAGGGAGTTTATATGGGGTGATCATGGGTGATCATGGGTTCATAAAGGGTTAATAAGTGACGGGGGGGTGTAGTGTAGTGTAGTGTTTGGTGCGACTTTACTGACCTACCTGTGTCCTCTGGTGGTCGATCCTAACAAAAGGGACCACCAGAGGACCAGGTAGGAGGTATATTAGACGCTGTTATCAAAACAGCGTCTAATATACCTGTTAGGGGTTAAAAAATTCGGATCTCCAGCCTGCCAGCGAGCGATCGCCGCTGGCAGGCTGGAGATCCACTCACTTACCTTCCGTTCCTGTGAGCGCGCGCGCCTGTGTGCGCACGTTCACAGGAAATCCCGACCCTCGTGAGATGACGCGTATATGCGTCGTCGTGCGCAGGGCTGCCGCCTCCGGACCGCACATCTGCGTTAGGCGGTCCGGAGGCGGTTAAAGGGAACCTGTCACCAGTTTTATGGTGTCCTAACTAAGGGCAACATAAATAAGTGACTGATTCTCTTAGCAAAATGCTGGGTCACTTTCTTTAATTGACCCAGTCAATCTGCCAACATCTTGTATTGAAAAGCTCCAGCTGATAATGATGAGTCATGAATATTCATGAGCTCCTGACCCTCCCCGCCCACCTGCTGCTGAATGACAGTTATTTTCCATATGAATCAGCAGCAGGTGGGCAGGGGAGTGGCTATAGCTCTGAATTAAATATACGCTGGACTCAATGACATCACGCTGGACTCAAATCAGCTCATAAGCATGCGGCATCTTTGTGTGTATATTATGAGGTAACCATCTGTCACACCAGTAACTGAATACATCTAAGGTACTTTTTAGTAGTTAATGATTGTATATAATTAGTTAGATTATAATCAAATATCCACATGACAGGTTCCCTTTAAGTGTAACAATGACGCCCCTGTTGCTCCTAGAGGATTATTTACATATATTAAGGCATCATTTTTCTCAGCAATGCAGGAACAACATGGGACCAACACAGACGTCTTCAGCTGCCAAGCACACATGCAACAGGTCAGCCAGTTTCATAGGTACAAAACTGCTGACAGATGCCCTTTAAAATCTGTAGCATGTTCGCAGTGGAGAAGGTGAAATCCACTGCCATTTCCAAACCAAACCTATTTGTAATACATGCGATTTTTGCCTTGTTTTTTTGTCGCAGATCTGCGGTGTAAATGCTGTGGATTACAGTAGCAGCAAAATAGGTGATTTTAAAAATTCTGATCCAAAAAATTGTTCTGTGGAAAGTGTCTGCACATAACTTGATATTAAATGTACAGCATGTTAATGTATCCTTTTTTGCTCCAATGCATCTAAACATCTAAAAAATACACTTTATACACTATATGCCCTAATGATACATAGGACTGTTAAGTGGGTAAGCTTACCCCATCATAGGTAACAGATAGTGATATGGCTCTGATTCTGAATCTGACTCCAATAGCCAGGAAAGAGTTGATGTATTGCTCCGAATGGTATAAAATGATTGGCATACGTACGCCTTGAGAGATCACACACAGACTGTCACAGAGAAGTCAATGCTATGATGTTCTGTTTATTAATCAGATTACATGATTTCTTATAGCAGAAAAAGAGGAACTTTATGACTCGGCTAATTTGATGATCTAATTGTCACATTACTAAGTCCCATGACAACGTATCACATTATCACTCCATATTTTAGCAAATGTCAGCACTATGTCAGCAATATGTCAGCAATTTCAATATCATAAAGTGATTAGTAAGGGATTATTAAGGGAGCTGGCTGCTACTTCAGGGGCCATTTTGTTAAGCAAACTGTTAGATATAATACAAGCAAGTATACATTTGATACTAGATATATGATTCCACAACAGTCCCCCCTTGTAGACTTGATTGTAGACTTGATTGTAGACTTTCCCTAAACCTAGCGAATCCCCTGGCATACCATTCGTATCCTCTTCACCCACAGTGGCGACAACTTATCCCTTGTGAATAAGTTCCCGATTGAGCGGACTTCTGGTAATACCCTGGGATTCATTTGTCCCTAATTCTCATCATCTCTTGGATCTTCAGGCCTGGGTAGAGGAGGAGCTTCATCAGCGGGAGTTGGAGAAGGCGGGGGTGTCGGGAATGCAGGAATCACATCCACATCTATTGCGGTGCTAGCCATTTGTTCATAGAGAAGTAGTATGGTTTCCTCAGCAGGCTTCTTTCTGTTGGTGATGCGGTTAATGCAGGAAACAACAACTTTGATAAATATGTAGATTACCATCAATATTAGGGCTATCTGTAATATTCCCTGAATTATTCTCATCGTCCATCCACTAATTCCCTTGAACCAGTTACTGGGATTAAGGAATGAGAAAGTGTCAGACCACCAGGTTGACCTATCTGCACTGTGAGCCTCTAGCCATTCATCACGTATCTCACTCATCTTTTCCAAACCAGCTTTTACCTGTAGATTACCTTGTGGATCGATATAATGGCAGCATGCAGTACCTACTACCTGACACATACCTCCATCCCTTGCAGTCAAATAGTCCAATACTAAAGTGTGTTGATTAGTGACTATGATGAGCTGATTCTGAACAACATTAGATGTATTCATCAGTTTCATAATTTCCCAAATCTGATCATCCAAGTAGTCGGTAGCCATTACTAGCTTGTCATATGTTTGTGTAAGCATAGGATAGATTAATAGAGTACTAAAGAACTTGTTGGCACCACTCATTTCTACAAGATGGGGTTTTCCATTTGGTCTAGGAATGTTATCTGCGGCTCTTTTATATAAGGTGTGTTTGGGGATGGCATTGACATTTAATTTTCCATGAGGCAGTGTAAAAGTGGCTGGTGTGAGCCTAGCAACTGTACATAAACCTTTGAAATCCGAAGGGAGCCATTTATATGCCCTGTGTCCACATACTAGGTACATATTTTTTTGGGACCGAAACCACTGTACTATTGAACAACCGAGTGATTAAGTGGGCTAATTTGATACCTTCTGCTAGTTTTTGCCCCTTTTCTTGACCCTCTGTGGTTTTACTAGTTATCCCTATTGTCAAGTCCTTTACACTGCGCCGGGCGCAGGCCAGATCACCACTTGCTTCAGCATATATACCAATGCACTGTACTGGACTGTCTGGGTTGGAATCATTGCAGCCTGATCTGTTATGGGAACTGAAAACCATACCATAGGTTTGTACCTGTAGGCAGTAACAGTGGGTCCAATTTGGGAAGCAGGATACATTGCTCCACATATAGTCATTCCAGGGCATATTGCTATTCTGAGCTGAGGGTCCTGTTCTGTTTATCATTAGCCATGGGGACCCATCCCATGCTACTACTATTAGGGAAGCTTTCCTGTTGGCATTTTTTGGTATTAACCTCATTTATGCTAGAAAGGAAAACAGCTGATCCTGCCAAATCTTTTATCTCTTGGAAGGTTAGGGGCACAGCTAAATAAGGCATAGCTCTAGCATTTACTGGGCCATGTGTACATATCCAACAATCTTTTAGTGAAGAGGTGGTGGTGTCAGAATCACCTTCCTTCAGGCTTTTATACAACACTTGATGATGTTTGACAAACTTATTGTCCCACCCGTCATCATCCATTTCTGCCGGGGGAGGAATGTATGCACTGGTGAGTGTCATCAGTGCTAGCAGATAAAAGAAAATCATTTTGTTATTTCTGAATCTGGCGGGTTCCTTATCCTTTTGCAGTGAGAGGCGTGGATCCAGGTGGATCTCCCTTCGAGCTTTACAGAAGTTGGAGTGGTCAGTAGTACTTGGTAAGGCCCCTCGAAGCGTGGTTCTAGGGTACTTCTGACGTGTTTCTTGACCACTACCCACTCTCCTGGTTTCAGAGTGTGGCTGCCTTCTAGGGAGTCAGGATCTGGAATGGAAGAAAAGACTTGTACATGGATGTTAGACAACTGTTTGCTCAAAGCTATCACATACTTTGCAACAGATTCATAATGCATTTGCAACTGTTGAGGGAAGTACAGCCCCATCCGGGGTCCCGACCCAAACAATATCTCATGTGGAGTCAGCTTATGGGGAGGTTTGGGAGTGTGTCTGACTGCAAAGAGTGCTATTGGTAAACACTGAACCCAATTGAGCCCTGTCTCCCTAGTCATTTTCAGCATTTTTGACTTTAATACCCCATTCAGTCTCTCGACTCTGCCGCTACTTTGGGGTCTGTAAGGGGTGTGGAATGCCAGGTGTGACCCTACCATCTTCCAGACCTCTTGGGTTAGGTTAGCAGTGAATGCTGGGCCCTGATCACTCTCAATGACCTCAGGTACCCCGTACCTACAGACAGTTTCCTGTATCAATTTTTTAGCAGTAGTTGTTGCTGTCTGATTCCTGACGGGGTAGGCTTCTGGCCACCCAGAGAACATGTCTACCACTACTAACACGTATTGAAACCCTTGGCACATTGGCATCTGGATATGATCAATCTGGATCCTCTGGAAGGGGTATAAGGCTTTTGGGAGACATTTTTTGGGCGTGGGCTCAGTCCTACCTGGATTGCATTGGGCACAGATTAAACATGACTGGACATATTTCACTAGTACAGGAGTGATTCCTGGGGCTACCCATATTTTATTGATGAGTTCTTTCATTATTGTCTTAGATTGATGAGTGGGCCCATGGGCCACAGAGGCTATTACAGGATAGAGTGCTCTAGGCAAGCACACTTTCTTCCCTTGTGTCCAAAGTCCGGATTCTTCTTCCAGGGCTGACTCCTTTAGCCAGGTTTCCTTTTCTGAGCGGGTGGCTTGCTTCTGCATCTGTTTCAGTAGTTCCCATGATACTTCTTGTTGCTTGACATCCGGTTGTGCTAACATGATTTTATCCGGCTGTGCTCCTTCCTCCTCCATTGCTGCCTGTTTGGCTGCTTGGTCAGCCAATGCATTTCCTTTGGCTTCTGGTGTGTCAGCACGGGTATGTGCCTTTACTTTGATTACTGCTACTTTGGTGGGCAGGAGTACTGCAGTCATCAAAGCCTCCACTGCTAAAGCATGTTTAATTGGGGTTCCTGCTGCTGTAATGTAATCTCTGGCCTTCCATATTATTCCGAAATCATGAACTACTCCAAAAGCATATCTGGAGTCTGTGTAGATGTTAGCAGTGGAGTCTTTTGCTATGAGGCAGGCCTCAGTAAGGGCTATGAGTTCAGCCTCTTGTGCTGACTGGTCTGGGCGCAATTGCCTTGCACACAGTACTTCATACTCACTAGTAACTGCCATGCCTGTATGGAATTTCCCTTTGTCATCGGCATACCTTGAACCGTCTACAAAGAGTGTCCAGTGTGGGTTTTGCAAAGGAGTATCCTGTATTGATGGTGGAGTTCCTACTTCAGCTTCCATCATTGTAATGCAATCATGTTCTTGTTCCTTGTAAAGAGAGTCGGTTGAGGCCCATAGTTCTTCTTCCTGAAGATCTTCTTCAGCACGTAGATCAATAAAATCTTCAGAATCTCCATCTGAAATTGCTTTTTTCCTGGCATCCGTAAGATGTTTACTGCCTTGTGAGATACAGTGACCTAGGAAAACAACTTTTGGAAGACACAATTGTAATTTAGAACGTGAGACTCTGCACCCAGCATCCGCCAGGTAGGCAAGAAGTGAGGCAGATGAGTTCAGGCAGACGGGGTGTGAGTCAGCACAGAGGAGTAAATCATCCACATATTGTAAGAGTTCCACCTCTGGGTGATCTGCTTGCCATGGTTGTAAGATGGATGCCATTGCTTTGCTAAAGCAGGAAGGACTATTATGAGCTCCTTGAGGCAACACCGTCCAGGTGTATTGTTTTCCATCATGTGTAAAAGCAAAGAGAAATTGGGAGTCTTCATGTAATGGGACAGAGAAAAAGGCATTTGCTAGATCAATGACAGTAAAGATAGCAGCCACAGGAGGAATGCTAGCAAGCAAAGTGTGGGGATTTGGTACAATGGGGGTTTCAAAGACCGTAGCCTCATTAATTGCTCTGAGGTCTTGTACCATGCGATATACAGGAGGTTGTCCCTTCACACTCTTCTTTTTAATTGGGTATAAGGGAGTGTTACATGGTGAGGTGGTAATTTTAATAGCTCCATTTGCAAGAAGAGCCTGTATCTGGAGGGTGACAGCATCTCTCTGGGAAATGGAGAGAGGGTATTGTGCTTTATAAGGCAGCAAGTTAGGATTCTTCAAGGTTACAGTGACTGGCGGGACTTTGAGACGCCCTATGTCTTGGGGACCCTTGGTCCAAAGGGTATCAGGGATGAGGTGCAAAATGCTTTGCAGCGAATCCCCTTGTTCATGTGATTCAAGTGACTGGGATTTTAATGCCATTAGGAGGCAGGTTTCTTCAGGACTCAATGCCGTACCTAAAACAACTGTACCATTTTCCTTGAACTGGATGTTGGCACGTATTTTCTGAAGAAAATCTGAGCCTAATAGGTTATAAGGACATGTCTGGCTTACAACAAATTGTGACATTACTCCAGTGGGCAGATGTAACTGTGGAGATTGGCTTTGGGACTTAGTGGAGGGAGTAATCAAGAGAGGCTTAGTAACAGGGTTGTGCTGGGTGACCCCTTCTAAACCAGAGCAGGGTAAATGCATATCTGTGAGCCAGGAAGGGAGTATGGCGTTCTCACATAACACACTGCGGGCTGCACCAGTGTCTACAAGGAATGAGAGTTCCTTCCCTGCCACATCGAGGGTGATTCGAGGGGCGGGGCCTGCAGGAGGGGCAGAGACTGCCATACATGGGGTGTCCCCTCCCAGCAACACTGGTTTGCCAACGTCCTAGTGGGATGGAGCTGGCCATGGAGGAGGAGTTCCTCTTTGGCTCTGATCTGCTGGCCACAGATGTTTGGAGCGACAGTTTCTCTTAATGTGCCCTGGTTTGCCGCACCCATAACAGACACGGGGCGGGGGTCTTTCCTCTCCTCCTTCTCCCGTCATGACTGCCATGACTGATATGCGGGATTTCTTTGTACTACTCTCCAGCCCTTTTGCAACTTGTTCTAAAATTTCCAATGTTAATGATTTCCATTCTGGGCGACAGGTTACAAGAGCTTTGTTCAGATCTGGCCTAAGACCATCTACAAATGACCGTGCTAGGAGTCTTAGGTGCACAGGTTCATTTGGACTGAATCCCATATCTTTATAGTTTTGTTTAACTCTTTGTACAAACTTTTCTACTGACTCTGCTTTATCCTGTACCATGTCTTGCAGGGTTGTGGACTGCTCTGCTAGTCTGTCTTTCGCCCACTTATATAATTGCTGAATGAAATCACGGCCAGATTCTGAATCACGAGTGTCATAATTTGCTCCAGGGAGTTCTGGTTGGCGTATGTGATCCATTATAAGTGAAGAAAATTCACCAGTTTTATTTTGTACGATACTTTGCAAGTCTGACCAAGTACACCCGTAGGTTTGATATACTTGTGCCAATTTTCTGTAAAAGGGCATAGGGTGAGTATCTGGGTCAGGCATGAGGTTCACTATGGTGAACAACTGCTGGGGGGTAAAGGACACATACTTAGGTGGCCCAACTGGGCGAGTGTTCAAGTATATTTCCCTTAAGGCTTCAAGATTTCCTTGTCCTATGTTATGGATCTCTCTTTGCAGCTCTGTAATTTGGTTTTGAAAAGACTCATTCATTGCTCTTGCTGCACCCTGCTGGCTACTTAGGGTAATATCAGAAAATTGTCCAAGGTGCGGTGGGGGGCTGCGATATCCTGGGGTTTGTGCTGCAGTACCAGGTGCATAGTCCACTGTCTGCTGTGAGTCTTCCCCTGCATCTTCCTTTTGTTTCTCCCCATCCTCATCTTCCTGATCTACAGCACCACTACCTCCTACCATTATATGAGCTGGAGCTATGGGCTGACTGGGTAGCATGTAGGTGCCGTCAGGATTTACAAGTGGGTATATAGTAGTGACCTGTGGCATGACAGAAAGAGCAGGGTTTGGGGAGATTACAAGTCCAGCCTTGGGCGTTGGCTGAGGACAAGATGGCGTCATTGCTGGGACTGGTGAGACGTGCTGGGGGGCTAAAAGAGCATGATTATGTGGGCGTGGAGCACCACAGGCTAAGCACGTATCACGGGGGGCAGGGTTCTGCTGACCACAATGTGTACAAGTCCAACTTCCCCTTTTTCTTTCAGCTGCGCCATTGTTATAGGGCGGTGGCTGTTCCTGTACTAAGGCTGGGCCAGGCCGATAGTAATGGAGTCCTGATTTTTCATCAAACATTGCTTCTCCTTTTGTCTGTTCAAATTCTTTGCTACAGTCCAGCCATACCCTAACGGTATCTATCAACTTATCATCATTCAATTTGCCTCTCTTCTCAGTCAACAATGTCTGCCATATAGCAGAACACAATACACCTCCTTTTGCAATACCATAACTCTTTTCTAACTTGCTTAATCCTTTAACATAACCTTTTCCTCTCCGGTCCGCCACGTACTGTTCAGGTGAACAATAGCCCTTCGGGACACTATTTCGGTTACCCATTTTTTTCAAAACACCACGTTCTGGAGCCTTCAACACGTTCTGGAGCCTTCACTTACTGTCTCTGATAGTTGGATTAGCACAGACACTGACAAACAAACACCTTGAGCTTGAGATTAACACACCACTGGGTTATCAGCAAGCCGTCTCCTTCCCTTCTACTATTTCTTGGGGTCACACACCAGGGTTACCCCTCAATGTAGGCACTTTAGGAGACTTCTATTGTTCTGTCAGTCTATGCCTCTCCTTTCTCCCAGAGAAACCAACCATACACAAAAATAATAAAACACAATACATCAAGCTTATCAATACAATGGGGTTCTTACTTTCATGCCCCTGAGGATGCCTCACTGTCGGTGCACCCCTCCCTAGAACAAATATGGATAGACTAAGCCAAGGGACACAGAATAGGTAAGATGAATATATTTTCTCACCTCTTATTACGGGCTGCGCAGTCCCGGTGTCCGTTGGCTTGTCCCTCTGGATCCAGTCTCTGGGGGTACGCCAGCAGGAGGTCCAATCCTCAGGCCCCACGTTGGGCGCCAACTGATATGGCTCTGATTCTGAATCTGACTCCAATAGCCAGGAAAGAGTTGATGTATTGCTCCGAATGGTATAAAATGATTGGCATACGTACGCCTTGAGAGATCACACACAGACTGTCACAGAGAAGTCAATGCTATGATGTTCTGTTTATTAATCAGATTACATGATTTCTTATAGCAGAAAAAGAGGAACTTTATGACTCGGCTAATTTGATGATCTAATTGTCACATTACTAAGTCCCATGACAACGTATCACATTATCACTCCATATTTTAGCAAATATCAGCACTATGTCAGCAATATGTCAGCAATTTCAATATCATAAAGTGATTAGTAAGGGATTATTAAGGGAGCTGGCTGCTACTTCAGGGGCCATTTTGTTAAGCAAACTGTTAGATATAATACAAGCAAGTATACATTTGATACTAGATATATGATTCCACAACAATAGAGCTAGATGGATCCGCCTACCAACCAAAAAGGATATACAGATAACGCAAAGGCCATGGCCTTCCCTGACCCCTCCCATATGGGCCTCCCAGAATTCCAAGAATTGGATTGCATGAGTGGCCACCAGGAGCAACCTTTACCTTACGTGCACAGCATCTCTGCCTGCCTGAGTGTCCTGTCCACTGCGGTACGGCAACCTCCAGCCACAGCATCTGTAACAAAACCTCAGGTTTACGTCTGCCACTTCTCCCTCACTATGAAAGGGATGCTAATACACTTTGAGCTGCAGCTGCCACAGTTCCCTACACTGACCGGGCCAAAGTCGCCTTTCTGATCTTGCTCCTGATGGGTGAAGCTCTAGCCTAGGCTACCCCACTCTGGAATACTGGCCTGGAGCAACAAGACTCTGGTGGCAGCTTGCATGCCAGTGAGGTAGTGCATCACAGGAAACCTTCCGGGCTGGCACCATGCTTCCAGAGACACTTAAAAAGGTTTTCTGAAATGTTAATACTAATGACCTATCCTCTGGATTGGTCTTCAGTATCTGATTGGTGGGGGTACGAGACCCGGGACCCCAGCTGATCAGCTTTTTCAGAAGACAGCAGCGCTTGCAATAGCGCCGCTGCCTTCTCGCTGCTTTCCCTAGGCAATGTGATGTCACGTTCATTGATCATGTGGCCGAGGCGCTGCTAAGCCCCATAGAAATGAATGGGCTGAGATGCGATACTAAGCATAGCTGCTATACAATGTACAAAGCTGTGCTTGGTAAGCATGGAGAAGGCCTCAACGCTCAAAGGGGCACTGGTGCCTTCTCAAACAGCTGATTGGCGAGGGTCCCAGGTGTCAGACCCCCGACGATCGGATACTGATGACCTATCCAGAGGATAGTGTAATTCAGAAAACGGGGGCACATCAAAGTTGAAGTAAGAGTGCCAGTGCACGCTATATAGTACACAATATGGTTCAAAAGGAGAGAAAAGAATACCGAGATGAAAGCCGCACATCTAAAAATTAACAAATTTATTTATAGCAACAGACACAACAAAGAAAGAGTTAAAATCATTGTATACAATAAATCAAGGCCATGTGAATCAACCATGTACACATGCCACCCTGACTCACCACAAAGCCATGAACATGCCCCCACATGAATAAATGTATAACAGTTTAAAATGCATAAGGATCCATCAACAAAAAATTAGAAAGCTATAATACTTATCATTTAGAATAGCATGGTGGGGGGATGTGTGGTGGTCAGGAAAAAAGCCCAACGCGTATCGCCAGGCTCTGAGGCACCCCTGAGGAAGCCAGCAGAGCCTGGCGATACGCGTTGGGCTTTTTTCCTGACCACCACACATCCCCCCACCATGCTATTCTAAATACTTTGATTACAGTGACAGAACAGTCACTTTCTACTACGTTGTATCGTAAACCAACAGACCGGAACACATTGTTGAGCTTTAATAGCGCACACCCAGAGCAATGATCAAATCATTGCCACTAAGTCAATTTTTACGCGCTAAGCGTATTGTGAGTAACGATGATGAACTAACGAATACACTTGAATATATGTCACAATCATTTAAGGACAGAGGCTTTCCCTCACCACTACTCAATGAACATCTAGATATCATACAACATAGGGCCCGTACTGATTTGTCGAATAGGAGGAAAGTGATTAAGAAAAACATTAATAGGATCCCATTGGTTACTGTCTACACTGAGGACAGCATGCATATCCGAGAGATTGTCTCACGACATTGGTCGATCCTGAGAAGTGGACATGAGGAGATTGAAGAGTTCAAACTTCCTCCCCTCATGTCGTTTAAACGAGCAAGAAATCTCAAGGACAAATTGATTCATACTGACATTGGCCCACAACGTATAATTGGCCAAACATTTTTACGCTGTCCGAAGCTAGGAAGCTTTCCCTGTTTGAACTGCGTAAACTGCCGATACATGCACAAAGGTAGTTTTTTTTCTTCACCCCATGACACAAAAGAAGTATCCGATTAAACATTTTCTGACGTGATTCGGCGTATGTGGTGTATATACTATGGTGCCCATGTCAACTGTTATATGTTGGGGAGACATCTTTGGATTTTAAATCCAGAATCAATCAGCACAGATATACGATTTGAAAGAAACGCATGGATCTCCCTGTCCCCAAACATTTTGTTGACCTTGGGCACCAAGAAAGGGACTTGAAGTTTATGTTGATAGATCATATTCCCACTCCTAGACGAGGTGGAAATAGACAGCTATTGTTAAAAAAATGTGAGATCCAATGGATCTCCAAATTGAACACATTAAAACCCCAGGGACTTAATGTAGACTATAGACCTTGGATATTATCCTAAGTGGGTTATTTTGGATGCTGCTGGCCTTTTGCTCTTGGACACACGTACTAGTGCCCCCTGTTTAAATACAGTGGTTGTTTATAACTAATTGTATCCTTTTCTTGTTTTTTGTCTTCTACTCTTATGCAGTTAACCAATCAGGAGTGGTCCTTAATGTGAAGGGTGAGCGTTGGAATTTGATTGATGGATAGGAGGTGGCATTGAAACTAGAATATAATAATCTAACATCTACAAGAATAAAGTTATCCCTGACTTTTACCATTGATCTGGCCTTTACCGTTGACTTTGTTTACCTTGAATACATGTATGTACTAGTTTATACATTTGGATGTTGGTCCTGACCGCCAGTGAACTATCACATGAACCTTTGGGCTAGACGTCGTTTGCTGGTGGTTTGGGCCCTCCTAGCTTTCACACTGACCCCGCGCTGAGTCTTGTGATAGCATGGTAAGTCTTATGACTTCGTGCCCATTTGGTACCGTGGGGTGCCCGATTTTTAGTGATGATTGACTTGGAGATAGTGAATAGATTATTTAATTGGCTTTACTGTATAGAGTAGGGACAATACCCCTGTAATCTAGAGGATGAAGCCGTCGTCTGATCAGGTTGACCTCCAGTGATGGCGATCTACTGACAACGATGCGCTCGGACCGGTGATCCGGTGTAACCAGCACGGGACACGCCGGTCGGACTCCTCGTATGACTAGGGGCTATGTCAATCAGATGGATACTGTTTATACACTTGTGTACTGAATATAAATTAATTGGAGCCATCATACAGTGATGTCTATTTCTGACATAGAAGCCCTGATTTGGGATTACATATTAGATCTATTAAGTTATAGCTTAGTATATATACTCAAGATCTGCTCTACTCCAAGTTGTTGCCTGAACAGAGGTGCACTCTACGCTGCTATTTGGGCGCATGTGACGCGGTACACTCTGGTGTGGGTCGTGTGTGTACGCTGGATTGAGCACTCCCATGTAAATGTACGCTAGGTTCCCATAGAGTGGCTTGCATTCCATATGGTCTGTGGAACGCACGCCGGATTTGATTCACTGTTGCGGTGACGTGAACTGACGCTTTGCGCTCCACACTGGAACGCAGGATGTCGGACTTCATAGACGTTTAGAGGATAAACATATGAATAGAGATCACGTAATCAGACATTTGATCACGTGAGCCGATAGTTTCTTAAGGTCCTGCGACATGCGCAAGTGAAGGACCGGCACGCAGACCTCCACGCTGATCTCCCTCCACGCTAACTCTAGGACCTTTCTTGTTTGGCTTGTTTTTAAGGTACACCTGTACATATATAATTATGAGGTCATCCTCAGATGTGTGTAGTTGATAATTATGATGACCATACATGGATGTATTGCACTTGTGAGCATGTTTAGAGAATATTTTTATTAATAACACATGTATTGTATGTTATACTTTTTTGTTGATTGATACTAATCAGAATTTGATTTAACAATTATGTGAAGCTGTTTAAATATGCACTGAGCACTAGTAAGTTTGTCACTGCTTGAGAAAGATCCCAGGAGGAGGATCGAAACATCGCTGCCTGGTGAATAAAAGTTGATCTTATTTTTTTACGCCTTGGATGTGCCGTGGAATTTTTCCTGTTGACTACTTGAAGGGGGATCGCCTTCACAGAGGCTGGCACTCTGTCCATACCTACGTACAGCGGTGCCGCTCCGCTTCTTTTTATTTATTTTTTACTCCCACATATACATCCAATACGGGACTATATAGATAGTCTTTATCTCCTATACAGTACATGCCAGGAAACTGTCGATATCATTTTATGATACACGGAAACATAAAATGAAATAGAGGAAATACGCCTGTTCTGAACTATACCATGACCGCATCAGAAAATATGTGTCATGGGAAGAAATAGCCAGAAAGCTGCATCCCGAGGAGTGGGAGAAAGCCAGCAAGGCCCGGCACAAGAACATGGGTATGTGTAGACCCGTAACCATGTGCACCCAAAAGTATGTAACAACCAGGGCCGTCTTTACCAAGGGGCAAAATGGGCAGTTGCCCTGGGCCGAGTTGCTCCTGGGGGGCCCAAGGCAGCTGCCTCTTGAGCCCTGCTAGCTACTGCCCCGGGTGTCAAGCTGTCAGCTACACAGGCATCGTACTGTGTTAAAGTTGTGATCTAGGACCTTAGATGACATCATCACCATGTGACCAGTAACCTAGCAATTACTGGTCACATGGCTATGAGGTCATCACAGGTCCTAGCAGGAGTGTTGCAGAAGTTAACTGTGGAGCTTCTTTGTGTGAAGATTACATCAGAAAAAGGTGACAGGGGCTTTTATGTTAATATACTGTAAACTACTGTATAGTGGGGTGCTGTATACTGTGTGGGAGCCTGTATACTGTGGGGAGTCTGTATACTGTGTGGGACTGTATACTGTGTGGTGGGCTGTATACTGTGTGGTGGGCTGTATACTGTGTGGTGGGCTGTATACTGTGTGGGGGGCTGTATACTGTGTGGTGGGCTGTATACTGTGTGGGGGCCTGTATACTGTGGGGGGCTGTATATTGTGTGGGACTGTATACTGTGTGGTGGGCTGTATACTGTGTGGTGGGCTGTATACTGTGGGGCTGTATACTCTGTGGTGGGCTGTATACTGTGTGGGGGCCTGTATACTGTGTGGGAGGGGCTGTATACTGTGTGTGGGGGGGCTGTATACTGTGTGTGGGGAGGCTGTATACTGTGTGGTGGGCTGTATACTGTGTGGTGGGCTGTATACTGTGTGGTGGGCTGTATAGTGTGTGGGGGCTGTATACTGTGTGGGGGCTGTATAGTGTGGGGGGGGCTGTATATTGTGGAGTGCTATACTGCTGTACTGTATACTGTGGGGGTCTGTATACTGTGGGTGCGGTATAGTGTGGAGTGCTATACTGCTGTACTGTATAGTGTGGGGGCTGTATCGTGTATAGTTTGGGGTGCTGCATACAGTGAGGTGTTGTATACTGTGAGGTGTTGTATACTGTGGAGTGCTGTATACTGTGGGCTGCTATACTGCTCTACTATATACTGTGGGGTACTGTATAGTGTGGGGTGCTATACTGCATACTGTGTGGTGCTGTATACTACAGGGTGCTATACTGCATACTGTGGGGTGCTGGGGTGCACTGTATCACTAGGGTGAGCCGACCCCTGGTCTCCTTCCTGCAGAGCAGTGCCCACTTCCAGCCTGAGCCCAGCTGCCCAGAGCACTGATCCTGAGCCGCTGGAGTCTTCAGAACTGGAAGTATTTACAGTCATTCACTTTACTCTACCAGATGTGTGGATTTTTTGTGTGTGTGTTGTGGTGGAGGGCGTGATTGCCTGCTAAGGTGTGGGAAGGCGGGATCCAGGGGGCCCAAGTAAATTTTTGCCCAGGGTCCAATCAATATTAAAGACGGCCATGGTAACAACACCAAGTACACCCCAAAGTATGTGACACCCCCCAATGCACCCCAAAGTATGTGACAACATAAAGTACACCCCAAAGTACGTGACACCCCCCCAATGTACCGCAAAGTATGTGACAACACCAAGTGCACCCAAAAGTATATGACAACACCAAGTGCATCCCAAAGTATGTGACACCCCATGTGCACAACAAAGTATATGACAACACCATGTGCACCCCAAAGTATGTGACAACACCAAGTTCACCCCAAAGTACATAACACCTCCCAATGTACCACAAAGTATGTGACAACACCAAGTGCACCCCAAAGTTTGTGACACCAACTGCACCCCGAAGTACGTGACACCCCCCCAATGTACCGCTAAGTATGTGACACCCCATAGTGCACCACAAAGTATATGACAACACCAAATGCACCCAAATTTATGTGACAACACCAAGTGCACCCTAAAGTATGTGACACCCCCAATGAACCCCAAAGTATAAGACAACACCAAGTGCACCGCAAAGTATGTGACACCCCCTAATGCACCCCAAAAATATAATATAAATACAGACGTGGACAAAATTGTTGGTACCCTTTGGTCAATGAAAGAAAAAGTCACAATGGTCACAGAAATAACTTTAATCTGACAAAAGTAATAATAAATTAAAATTCTATAAATGTTAACCAATGAAAGTCAGACATTGTTTTTCAACCATGCTTCAACAGAATTATGTAAAAAAATAAACTCATGAAACAGGCATGGACAAAAATGATGGTACCCCTAACTTAATATTTTGTTGCGCAACCTTTTGAGGCAATCACTGCAATCAAACGCTTCCTGTAACTGTCAATGAGACATCTGCACCTCTCAGCAGGTATTTTGGCCCACTCCTCATGAGCAAACTGCTCCAGTTGTGTCCGGTTTGAAGGGTGCCTTTTCCAGACTGCATGTTTCAGCTCCTTCCAAAGATGCTCAATAGGATTGAGGTCAGGGCTCATAGAAGGCCACTTTAGAATAGTCCAATTTTTTCCTCTTAGCCATTCTTGGGTGTTTTTAGCGGTGTGTTTTGGGTCATTGTCCTGTTGCAAGACCCATGACCTGCGACTGAGACCAAGCTTTCTGACACTGGCTAGTACATTTCTCTCTAGAATTCCTTGATAGTCTTGAGATTTCATTGTACCCTGCACAGATTCAAGACACCCTGTGCCAGACGCAGCAAAGCAGCCCCAGAACATAACAGAGCCTCCTCCATGTTTCACAGTAGGGACAGTGTTCTTTTCTTGATATGCTTCATTTTTTCGTCTGTGAACATACAGCTGATGTGCCTTGGCAAAAACTTCGATTTTTGTCTCATCTGTCCACAGGACATTCTCCCAGAAGCTTTGTGGCTTGTCAACATGTAGTTTGGCATATTCCAGTCTTGCTTTTTTATGATTCGTTTTCAACAATGGTGTCCTCCTTGGTCGTCTCCCATGTAGTCCACTTTGGCTCAAACAACGACGGATGGTGCGATCTGACACTGATGTTCCTTGAGCATGAAGTTCACCTTGAATCTCTTTAGAAGTCTTTCTAGGCTCTTTTGTTACCATTCGGATTATCCGTCTCTTAGATTTGTCATCAATTTTCCTCCTGCGGCCACGTCCAGGGAGGTTGGCTACAGTCCCATGGATCTTAAACTTATGAATAATATGTGCAACTGTACTCACAGGAACATCTAGTTGCTTGGAGATGGTCTTATAGCCTTTACCTTTAACATGCTTGTCTATAATTTTCTTTCTGATCTCTTGAGACAGCTCTTTCCTTTGCTTCCTCTGGTCCATGTCGAGTGTGGTACACACCATATCACCAAACAACACAGTGATTACCTGGAGCCATATATATAGGCCCAATGGCTGATTACAAGGTTGTAGACACCTGTGATGCTAATTAGTGGACACACCTTGAATTAACATGTCCCTTTGGTCACATTATGTTCTGTGTTTTCTAGGGGTACCATCATTTTTGTCCATGCCTGTTTCATGAGTTTATTTTTTTACATAATTCTGTTGAAGCATGGTTGAAAAACAATGTCTGACTTTCATTGGTTAACATTTATAGAATTTTAATTTATTATTACTTTTGTCAGATTAAAGTTATTTCTGTGACCATTGTGACTTTTTCTTTCATTGACCAAAGGGTACCAACAATTTTGTCCACGTCTGTATATAATTTGTTTTTCCAGTTAAAATTGCAAAGACAAGGTGGAACAGCACCCAAGATCAGTTTAGAAGGGAACTGTCGGAAACATCACGTAGTGGGGATGCAGGAGGAAAGAAACGTCCCTACCTATACACCTGGCAGCTGCGGTTCTTAAGAGACATCATCATCGAATATACGTGATCAAGACTAGACCTAACCCCTTTGGTTAAAAAATTTATATATAAAAACAGTGCCAAAATAACAAATCTTTTTCCACCTTGCCCAATGACGTGTAATAATGAAAGCTCCAAAAATTATATGTTTCCAAAAAAGGTACCAAAAAACCCCTCTACTCTTCCAGCAAAATAAAAGCCCCTGCACAAACCGATCGGTGGGGAAACAAAAAAAAACAAACAAAAAAAAAAAGTGTACAGAAAATGTAGACAAAAATTTTTTTGATTTATTTTTTATTACAGCATTTTGGCAATCTGGAGGAGCAACCTGGGTCTGTTGATTCGGATGAGACCCAAATACAGACTCCAAATTCAATGGATGACTCTACACACTCTACAAACCCACCAGGAATTGAGACGCCACAGCAAATGCAGACAGCAACTACTCTGAGAGCCTAGAGGAAGTGATGCTAAGATCACTGGCTCCATTTCTCTGCCGTGTGCCAGAAGAGCGTCACCCCCAGTTCATGGCTACTATGAACACCATGCTTGATATATTCTCATGACCTTAAGAGCCTGCAGAATTAATCCATTTAGTAGAGCAATACAAATGGAGAGTTAAAGGAACACAGTGGATTCCAGTAAGAACCACAGGGCCTTGTCCATCTGTGTCAAGACTCCCAGTTTCATCCCCACCATTGTACAACCACGATTGGCCAGCTTCCCAAAGAATTGAATAAATGCCTGGACAATCCAGCAGCTGTTATACTGGCCAGTATCCCCAACGTGAGAATGAAGAGGGATGGGCCACCTCCACAAGGGCTGCAGGGCCATTTACTTGTTGTATATATGCCTATAGTTGGACATAAAGTTTATTTTGGTTCAAACATATTTGTGCAATATATTTTTTGTAAAGGGATCTGAAACCTCTGATTTGGAGTACGGTTAGGAGCCTCCCTTACCATTGGGGCTACCCATTTGCCTTATTTGCAGGCCCTAAAGGACATATTGCTGCTCTCCATAACCCTGCGGACTTACCCCACTTTCTTCAACAACTGGATATGCCATAGCCATCTATCCACCTATCCACCAACCTGCTCCAGTATAGCTAGGATGACCTTGTTCCTCTCAGACTGTCAGCAACGAGACCCCTGGACCGACCATATCAACCCCTCGTGGATGGCGACAGCGACGATCTTCTGGTCCTCGACGTGGATCCCCACCTAACTCTGTCACTTGAAGGACTGCCTGCTGTTCCTGATTGGGACTACTAATCTGTAGCCATAACGGCTTTTCTTTGCGTTTTGCACCTCTCTGTTTCTCTTGCCTCCCCTTAGCAGTTGGTGATATCGTTTTTGACAGTTTACTCTTCTCTGGATGTTACTTTCCCCCAACAGTTTCACATTATTCACCAGAAAGAGGAGCTGAACACACACAGCTCCAGCTAGAGTTCAGTTTTATGGAAGCAAAGAGGCCAAAATAGGTAGTTAATACAGTTATGATGTGTTCCTATTGTTAATAGTGTGATTAGAGCTGTATACTGAACTGGTTATATGTGTTTACTTGCAGTTCCACCAATTGAAAACTACAAATAGCAATCAAATAGCAAATAGCAATCCATGCAAATTGCATACAAATCAGTAGAACTATCAGAGAGACCATAAAGTGCTTAAATAACTTAAAGTGAGAGTACAGATCCTGAAGAGAGAAATATATCCACCATTTTATGTTGAATGACAAGGTTGAACAGTTGCCCCACCATCTTATGCATACCGCCATTTTGTGATACTTTTCAACACGTGTTTTGTACATGGACTACCTGCTGCGGAGGTGGCAGTGTTATATATGAAGAAAAGTTCAAGTTAATAAAGAAGTTATTTGAAGCATTAGGTGTGCTCTTTAAACCTACTGTTTCCATAGAACGGCGCTAGAGGAATTACAGAGTAATAGACAGTCTGGTTAGACTAAAAGTCAGAGATATCAAAATTCTTCTAATGCCACAGCGCAAAAGACACTTCATAGTGCTGCGCCTGCCACAGTGGAACTATTGCCCTCAGAGGGTGAAGCGATAGCGCTTCTCAACTTGCACAGTAAAGAGTGCATTAGAGCAGCGGAGCGCCAGCATCTGTTCCCTGAGTGAGCAAGCAAAAACATCTCAGCGGAGCTACCATAAAGGCCATAGAACACGTGCATTAGTCAAACTGCAGCTGACTCTTAAAGGGGCCTAAAGAGCGCCAACCATCCTGCCATCCCTAGAGAGAGAAAGAGATGCATGGTGGGAGGCCAAAGTCCAGAGCTAGAGTGCCCGCACCGCTATCCACAAAGAGACCACGTACTGCAGCCAGCTAGTTTCCTGCCACTATGCCCAAACCCTGCAGCAGCGTATCCAAGCCAATGGATCGCAAGTCGGCACAAAGCATCGCAAGTCTGCACAGAGCATCGCAACTCAGCTCAGAGCATCTCAAGTCAGCTCAGAGCATCACATCAAGAAATTACAAGTCTCCTTTAAGACAGACATTTGTTCCAGCAACATTCAGATCGCAGTATCCTGCTCTTCAGAATAAGGTCAGAGCTTTCCTTTTATTACTTATTATTGTATATAGGCTTTGGCATAAAGAGACTTTTTTTGTGTTCAGAAATAAGAGACTTTAAATAAAAACAAAGGTCAATTTGTAGTACACGGACTCTAAAGCATTTAAAGTGAAAGTCATTTATTGCCTGCATTTATCGCTGGTGTATTTAGAGTGAAAGTCATTTATTTCTCCATTTGTCAGTATTGCATTTAAAGTGAAAGGACTCTTAATATTTGTATTGATTCTTATAGCATTTAAAGTAAAATGTCTGAACCTAGTATTACCATGCCACTGTTAGAGGAAACAAAGATAGCTAGAGTAGAGGGGGAAGAGCAAGGGAACCTGTCTGAGGTAGAAGAGTCTGATGCAGCATTAGTCTTGCCTCAAACAAATATAGCCCAAACAGATGAACCTAGACGTTCATCACATGCCATAAAACCGACCCCAAAGATACTGGAACATTTTGAGCGAGAAGCAGCATTAAAAGGAAAAAGGTTCACCAGAATGGTAAAGCTCATGAGAGAATTATCATCTGCAGAAAACTATGATGAAGTTAAAGCAAGAAGTAGAATGAACAAGCTTTTTATGAGAGACTATGCTAGGTCCTTAGGGGGAACCACAATCTCAAGTATGACTTCCTTAGCTAGCGGAAGTGCCTCCCACATATCAGAGTCCTCAAATACTTTAGCCAAAAGAAAGGAATTAGCTAAACAACTTGCTGTCAAGAGAGCAGAAATTGAAATGGAAGCTGCCATCGAGGCGCAGCGCCAACTGATCGCTGAAAAGGAAGCTGAAAAGGATGCACAATGCCATCAGATAGAAGGTGAAATGGATGCACAACGCCATCAGATGGAAGCTGAAATAGATGCACAACGCTATCAAATGGAAGGTGAAATCGAGGCACAGCGCCAACAGATGAAAAATCTGGAAAGGCAAAAAGAAGTTAAGATCATAGAAGCCAGAGTACACGAGGAGGATATGAATCAGAGTAGTCATAGGTTCAAACCTGTTCTAAGTGAAGAAGCAGACTCCTACTTTCCTACATACTCCCAGGAGAATGGAAGGGAATCTTCAGCATTTAGTGAGAGAATAAGTTATTATCCTTCTATCCCTGTTCAGAAAAACAAAGAGAGGCCTAGTCCAGTGTAAGGAGGTGTGTTAATTTACCCTCTATCTCTACCAGAAAAGATTAAAAAAAGGACTCACCTAATTCAGAAGTAAGTAAAAAAATAGATGCCACGGCAATGCTCAACTGTTCTCTGTTGTCCAACAGGACAACAGAGAACAGTCCTTGCTAGACTTCCGTTCCGGAACCCACTGTATTTTCAGGAGATGTACTGAAGTTCATAGAGTGAAAGGCATGTTTTGAAATGATCATTGAGCATCATTGCTTCAGTCCAATCGACAAGTCATTCTACCTTCAGAGATATGTTGGTGGGGAAGCAAAGAAAGTTCTTGAAGGTAACTTCTATAGAAAAGACGACGAAGCCTACAAGCAAGCTTGGGAAAAATGAAATGCAAGATATGTTCATCCTTTCTTAGTACAAAGAGCTTTTAGAGAAATTTTATAACTGGCCTGAATAGGTCCTAAAGAACACTTCAGACTCCAAGAGTACGGTGACTTCCTGCAAGCAAGCACCAATGCCATCCCACACGTTCAAGGACTGGAAGTACTGAACTACTATCTAGAAAACCACAGGATGCTAACTAAGCTACCTGAAGAAGTGGCTTCTAGATGGAATCGCTATGTGACTGAACAGTTAGATCTAGGCAAGAACTTCCCAAGTTTTAAAGAGTTCTCTGAGTTCATCAATAAGGAAGCACGGATAGCATGTAATCCAGTAACATCATCTTACGTCTTAAAATTCTTAGAAGAAAGGCCTGCAAGAGAGATGAGACGTGCAAGAGAAACTAGCTTTGCAACTAACACAGCAGCTAAAGGTCCAGATACCTACGAGAGCAAGTTCAAAGTCACTACTGGGATCAGTAGAGAGACAGAACCGACAAATCTTCAGACTACCTTCAAATGTATATTCTGTGGAGAGAACCACTCCATACATAATTGCCAACAATTGAAGGCGAAGTCCCCAGAAGAAAAGAGAAAATTTGTGCTGGATAACCAACTGTGTTTCGGATGCCTAAGAAAAGGCCATGTTACTAAGGAGTGTAAGAAAAAGGCCACATGCAGCGTTTGCAAAGGACACCATCCTACACCACTACAGGAAGAACGTCCAAAGAAAGATAAATCCTCAATACCTAAAGATACTGAGGAAGGAAAGAAAGTATCAGTATTCTCTTGCAGAGTGAGGGAAGGAGAAAGCAATGGCACATCAATGGTTGTACCAGTGTGCATTTCAAATCCTAAAAAGAGGAACAAGAAGGTATACGCCTATGCGCTACTGGATACCCAGAGTGACGTCTGATCTAGGATGGGGTGTTGTTGGGGGAAAACAGCAGATCGCAAACTCAAGACAGGTGACAGGATTGTGTCATCGAATATCTGTCCAAGAGTTACCAACTGTAAGTCCAGCAAAAGTAATCAAGATCCTTGAATCCGACTTTGCAGACATAAGTTCTAAAGAAAAGAGTGTATCTCAAGAAGACATAAAGTTTGTACACACTCTAGAAAAATGTATTCAGCAGAATCAACAAGGTCATCTTGAAATGCCCTTACCTTTTAGAGAACGACCTCATCTGCCAAATAACAGAAATCTTGCCCTAGCAAGATTGAAATGTTTGAAGAAAAAGATGGGAAGAGATCTCAAATTCAAGAATGATTATTTGAAATTCATGGAAGGCATCTTCGAAAAAGGACATGCAGAGAAAGTTAATAACAAACCTAAAAAAGGAGAAGTGTGGTACATCCCACATCAAGGTGTTTACCACTCAAAACCAGATAAGATTAGAGTAGTATTTGATTGCTCAGCAAGATACAATGGTGTTGCATTGAATGATCATCTACTAAAAGGACCAGATCTTACTCTGCCTGGAGTACTCTGTAGATTCAGGAAGTATCCCATAGCGGTCATGTGTGACGTTGAAAAGATGTTCCACCAGTTTCATGTGAAGAATGAAGATAGAGACTTCCTGAGGTTCTTATGGTGGGAGGATGGAGATACAGATACAGAGCCAGCAGAATACAGAAATAAAGTACACTTGTTTGGAGCAGCATCTCCAGATTGCGGCAATTATGGTATGAAGTACCTGACCAATCAGAATGAAAACGATTGTCCATCAGCAGCAAATTTTCTGAAGATTTTTTTTTATGTAGATGATGGGCTCAGAAGTCTAGAGTCCACAGCATCTGCAATCATACTACTGAAAGAAAACCAAGAGTTATGCGCAAGAGGAAATCTTTGCCTTCACAAATTTATCTCAAACAACAGAGAGGTACTGGAATCCATCAGTGACTCTGAATGTGCATCAACAATAAAGAATGTAGATCTCAATTATGATCATCTTCCAGTTCAAAATGTACTTGGATTGGGATGGAATGTAGAGAATTACAAGTTCTTCTTTGAAGTATCTATTGAAGAGAAAGTTGCAACTAGACGCACCATTCATTCCGTAGTGACTTTTATATATACGATCCATTGGGATTCTTGGTCCCAGTAATCCTCAGAGCAAAATAAATACTACAAGAATTATGCAGACAGAAGTTGGGATGGGACGAGCACATACCTGAAAATTTGAGGCCAAGGTGGGAGAGTTGAAAGAGAGATTTGCAAAACTTGAGAGAGGTTCGGATACCCAGATGTTTTGTGACTCATGATTTCGGAAAGTACAAGAAAATAGAACTTCATCACTTCATTTTTCATTTTTCAGATGCCAGTAGTTATGGTTATGGTCAGTGCACCTACATCAGAGTAATAGGAGAAGAAAAGATACACTGTGCCCTGGTTATGGGGAAGGCCAGAGTTGCACCTACCAGTATTCAGACAATACCAAGACTTGAACTGACAGCAGTCGTAGTTTCAGCATCAGTAAGCAAGTTTCTGAGAGAAGAGTTGGAATTGAAAATAGATGAAGAATATTTTTGGATAGACTCACAAGTTGTCCTAGGATACATAAACAACGAAGCTTGAAGATTCCATATCTTTGTCGCCAACAGAGTAGAGAAAATTCGGGAAATAACAAATCCGGAACATTGACATCACATTGACACAAAGCATAACCCAGCAGATCATGCTTCAAGAGGCCTGAATGTAACAGAATTGAATAATTCTAATTGATTCACAGGTCCAGTGTTCCTTTGGGAAAAGGAAATCACCCCAGTAAAGGTTACACAGAATTGTCTATGGGTGATCCAGAAGTAAAAGTTGTACAAACATTGAACACTGCTGCCAAGTGTCAAGATGACATACTTGAAAGACTAGCCAGATGTTCAAAATGGAATACAGTCATAAAAATTGTAGCTCGAATTTATACGTTTGGCAAAGGGAATCAGAAAGAAGGATTCATTGAATGTAGAAGAAAGAATGAAAGCTGAAGAAACTGTCATAAGACTCATTCAACAGAGATTCTACAGTGGAGAGTTAAAGAGACTTAGTCAAGAACCTAAATTACTTCCGAAGAACCACCCATTGTACATGCTTAATCTTGTTCAGCAGGATGGTATACTGAATGTGGGAGGCAGACTGAAAACTCAAAACAGCGCAACATGGCACACACGTCCCGTATGGAGGCTCACTCGGTGTTGAAGTGGTGCTGCTCCGCAGAGTGACTCACCCTGCAGCTGAAAATCCACTATCGCGTGCTGCTGCTCGCACAGTCTCTCCAGCATGTGCAAGATAGAGTTCCACCTTGTGGGTACGTCGCATATGAGGCGGTGAGCGGGAAGGCCGAAGTTACCCTGTTTCAGCACATGCGCCAGGCAAGAGATGTGCATCAAACTGGCTTCGCCCAGAGCTGCTATGAGATTTCGTCTGTTATCACACACCACCAGGCCAGGCTGGAGGCTTAGTGGCACCAACCACTCATCAGTTTGTTGTTCCATGCCAGTCCACAGCTCCTGCGCGGTGTGTGGTTTTTCCCCCAAACAGATGAGTTTCAAAACAGCCTGCTGTCGTTTCCCCCTGGCTGTGCTTAAGTTGGTGGTGCAGGTGTTATGCTGACCGGATGAGGAGGCAGTAGAGGAGGAAGTGGAGTTGTAGGAGGAGGCAACAGAAGGCAACGAGAAACGTCCTGCAGTCCTTAGTGATGAAAGGACATGAGCCAAACTGCTATCCGCCTCAGGCCCAGCCGCCACTGCATTAACCCAGTGTGCAGTTAAGGAGATATAACATCTTTGCCCGTGCTTACTGGTCCACGGTTATGTGGACCTTGCCACAGATGGCGTTGCACTGTGCACACCTGATTTTGTCTGCCACTTGGTTGTGCAGGGCAAGGATGGCTCGCCTGGAAAAGTAGTGGCGGCTGGGAACCACGTACTGTGGGACAGCCACCGCCATAAGGTGTTTAAAAGTCTTTGTCTCCACCAGACGGAATTACAGCATTTGAAAGGCCAGGAATTTTGAAATGCTGGCATTTAGGGCCAGGGATCGCTGGTGGGTAGGGGAGTACTTCCTCTTTCTCTCACCAGTGTTTGGGGGATGGGCAGCTGAACGCTTGCATGGGACAGTGTGGACATGCTGGGTGACGGTGGTGGTGTTGCTGCCACACCCTCTGCTTGCAGGGTGGCAGGTGCCACTGTCATTCCACAGGGGGAGGGAGAGGCCGAGACTGCAGTAGAAGAGGGAGCAGGAGGAGCCTGAGATCTTTCGAAGTTTTTGAGGTGTGTACTCCACTGCAGCTTGTGCTTTGCATTTAGATGCCTTGGCATGCAGGTGGTGCTCAGGTTTAGAACATTTATGCCAGCGTGCAAACCACTCGCGTCTTGTCATCAGCACATTGTCTGAAGAACTGCCACACCAGGGAACTCCTTGGAGCGGGCTTTAATGTGCTGGGTCCCTGGGTGTGGTGGGCAGTAGCAGGCATACTGGCTATGGGAAGGCCACTCTTCTTTTGCACCCTGCTCCCTCTTTTGCTGTGCGGCTGGCGCTGTGTGACCAACACCTCTTCCTCCGAACTGCACACGTCACTCGCATGACCTTGATTCCATGTGGGGTCTAGGACCTCATCATCCTCCACATCATCTTCCACCCATTCCTCACCCCTGCCCTCCTTGCCGGTCTGCAAACTGCAGAAAGCCGCAGCAGTTGGCACCTGTGTTTCGTCATCATCAGAGATGTGCTGCAGTGGTCCTCCCATGTCCACATCCTGAAACATAAGTGGTTGGGCATCTTCCAGGACAGGGCTAGGTGGATGGCCGACGGAAACACTGCCAGCAGAGTCATCAAAAAGCATAAGAGACGGCTGTATGACTTGAGGCTCAGACTGCTTGCCTGATTTGCAAGGGTGTGAGGTGAAAGACAGATGCTCATGGGCTGCAGGTGCCAACTCTGCACTTTTAGCAGGGGACCGGGTGGGAGACAATGTGAAGTAACTGGAGGCACTGTTAGCCACCCAATCTACTACCGCCTCTACTTGTTCTGGCCTCACCATTCGTACACTGGTATTCGGGCCTACTAAATAATGCTGAACGTTCTGTTGCCTACGTGCACCTGAGGAAGGTGTTTCATTTGGGCGTGTAGCTGGCACAGATCGACCACGTCCACGTCCTCTCCCTGTAACAGGAGCTCCACCAACACCAGCAGCACCACGACCAGGGCCACATCCCTTATTTGATGCTCTCCTCATTCTTTGAGATCACCCACTGAACTAACAGACAGATTAACTTGATTTATTACCCTGTCATGTATACAGTGCAGGTGTACCTCAGACAAATAATGGGTATATGTCACCCACCAAACTAACAGATGGATTAACTAGATTTATTTCCCTGCCATGTATACAGTGCAGGTGTACCTCAGACAAACAATAGGTATATATCACCCACCAAACTAACAGATGGATTAACTAGATGTATTTCCCTGTCACGTATGCAGTGCAGGTGTACCTCAAACAAACAATAGGTATATGTCACCCACCGAACTAACAGATGGAATAATTATTATATTTTTGTGTAGGTCACCCACAGAATTAATAGCCAGATTAATTATTACATTTCTGTGTCAGGGGTGCCAAGATGGTGCATTGTACCCACAAAAGATCGCTATAGGTGACACACAGAATTAACAGCCAGATTATTTTTTTTATATTTCTGTCAGGGTTGCAAAGCTGGTGTATTGCACCCACAAAAAATGACTATAGATCACCCACAGACCACAGTATAAATAGCTTCCTAACACTTTCCCTCACTTCAGCTGCCAGCTTCCTGTCCCTGCAATACTCAGAGCTGATAGGCGGTGCTACACGTGATCCAGCTTTTATAGAGGCTGGGTGACATGATGCATGGGCCAATCACAGCCATGCCATTACTAGGCATGACTGTGATGGCTTCTAAGTGCCCACAGCATAAAAGCTTGTTGATTGGCTGCCCTGCAGCCTTTCAAAAAGCTTTATTAAATGCACGAACACCGAACTCGAACCCAAACTTTACAGGAAAAGTTTGGGTTTGGGTCCGAGTAACCGAACTCGGAAAGTTCGGTATGGACCCAAACTTTACAGTTCGGGTTCGCTCAACACTACTGGCTAACAGACTGAATGGCTTTTTACCCTCGATTATCCACCCTCACCAGGTGGGGTTCGTGTGCCAGGATAGGAAGCTCGTGATAACACCCTGAAAACATTCGATATTATCCATCATGCAAAAGCAAACAATCCCCCTCATGATCTTTCCCTAGATGCAGAAAAAGCCTTCGACCGCATTTCCTTGCACTCTATCCACACTGTTCTTTCACATTTAGGTGTGGGTCCGGGATTTCTGTCGGAGATCCTTAGTTTGTATCAACAATCTTCAGAGCGAGTAAAAAAAAAATGGCTCTCTTTCTTTATGTATCGGTTATGGAGCATTTAATATCCTCCATACGTAACTACGTAACAACCCGGATATCTCGGGAGTAAAAATTGGAGACCATGAATACAAATGTGCAGCTTTTGCGGATGACCTCCTGCTCTACATAACTAACCCCCGCATTTCTCTACCATCTTTTCTCTGTTAGATATCCCGCTTTGGTGATTGGACCAATTTTAAGATCAACATGACTAAGTCTGAAGTCTTAAATGTCTCCCTACCCAGTGCCTTGGTCTCTTCTCTTAAAACTTATTTTCCCTTTTGCCTGGCCATCAAATGGGATAACATACTTAGGTATAAAAATTACAGCTGACTTGGCGCAACTTTTTTGATTAACTTCACCCCTCTCCTACAGCGATTTCAGAAGGATCTGGAGTCCTGGCGTCGATGGGACTTCTCCTGGTTTCCTTGCTCGCAAAACTACTCTATCTCCTGCAGACCATCCCCCTCCGTGTACCGTCAACATTTTGGTCCCAAATATGCAGATGCTTCATGAAATTTGTATGGTCAGGCCCGTCGCTAAGGGACAGGCAAAACAAGCAATTGCTTGGGGCCCCGAGCTGGACGGGGCCAAACAGAGTAACTCAGAAGATTCGATGGTATATTCTAACCCCTTGCCTGGGGGTTAGAATATACCATCGGATCTGAGTTTTACGAGCTCAGTGAGATCGCAAAAACTCAAATCCAATGGTATATTCTAACCCCCAGGCGTTCCCATGGTGACGGGGACGCTTGCCTGGGGGTTAGAATATACAGGGCCACGCCGCTCACAGCAGTATATTTTAAACCAATCAGTAATTACTTTAACTTTATTCATTGCTCATTGCTGAGCTCTTAACTTGGATTATTTGGATATCTCTTACTTTGTCTTCGCTCCAGTAACTAACAGCAGGCAGCGGGGGGCGGCGCTCACTCACTGTCACTGACGTCAGGCGCCTGCTCCTCCCACTAGGCGGCGCAGGCGCGTGACGTCAGTGAGTGAGCGCCGCCTGCACTGCCTGCTGTTAGTTACCGGAGCGAAGACAAAGTAAGAGATATCCAAATAATCCAAGTTAAGAGCTCAGCAATGAGCAATGAATAAAGTTAAAGTAGTTACTGATTAGTTTATAAATATACTGCTGTGAGCGTCGGGGAGGGGGATCTGTGGATGGCACTGTAGGGGGATCTGTGGATGGCAGTGCCATCCACAGATCCCCCTACAGTGCCATCCACAGATCCCCCCTCCCCTAAACAGTGCCATCCACAGATCCCCCTACAGTGCCATCCACAGATCCCCCCTCCCCTAAACAGTGCCATCCACAGATCCCCCTACAGTGCTATCCACAGATCCCCCCTCCCCTAAACAGTGCCATCCACAGATCTCCCCCCTAAACAGTGCCACCCACAGATCTCCCCCCTAAACAATGCCATCCACAGATCCCCCCCTAAACAGTGCCATCCACAGATCCCCCTCCCCTAAACAGTGCCATCCACAGATCCCCCTCCCCTAAACAGTGCCACCCACAGATCTCCCCTCTAAACAGTGCCATCCACAGATCCCCCCTAAACAGTGCCATCAACAGATCCCCCCTAAACAGTGCCATCCACAGATCTCCCCCCTAAACAGTGCCATCCACAGATCCCCCCTAAACAGTGCCATCCACAGATCCCCCCTAAACAGTGCCATCCACAGATCCCCCTAAACAGTGCCATCCACAGATCCCCCCTCCCCTAAACAGTGCCATCCACAGAGCTCCCCTCCCCTAAACAGTGCTATCCACAGATCCCCCTACAGTGCCATCCACAGACCTCCCCTAAACAGTGCCATCCACAGATCTCCCCCCTAAACAGTGCCATCCACAGATCCCCCCTAAACAGTGCCATCCACAGATCCCCCTCCCCTAAACAGTGCCATCCACAGATCCCCCCTCCCCTAAACAGTGCCACCCACAGATCTCCCCCCTAAACAGTGCCATCCACAGATCCCCCCTAAACAGTGCCATCCACAGTATTTGCACTGTAAACCTCCTTTTTTATTTATATAAAGTGTGGGTGAACTTAAACTGTATGACTATACTGTGGTTCCTGTAGGCTTTGCGTGCGTAAGGTGGGGAGGGCGTGGAGGGGGGGGGGGCCTCCATGTCTATTTTGCTTGGGGCCCCCAAATTCCTTCAAACGGCCCTGTGTATGGTCACCTGGTAAACCGTGGCTCAAATGGGAAATAATGACCCGTTCTAAAGAGATGGGGAAGGGGGGTGGTCTCCCGGACTGTCGCCTATACTACCACTCCACTGCCTATGCTAGGCTTCTACACATGATGTGCATGGATAACTCCAAGTCCTGGGTACACATTGCATGAGACTCTTCTCCCTGTTCTCTGACAGTGCTCCCATGGCTAATAGGCACTCCACGCCCTACCTCTCCTAAGCTGTCTCTACCGCACATTTGCGATACTAGCGTCCATAAGCTGCCACACCTCTCTAATTGACACTAAAGGCCCCCTGTTCCCAATTACTGATCACCCGCGCTTCCCTCCAGGGCACTTACCTCATCCTTTTCTCCAGGCCACGAAAACTTGCCCACTCAGATTCTGCCATGTCCTCTCGGGATCTTCCCTGAAGCCTCTATCTCAATTGTTGGAGGCCCCCCACCCTTTGGCATGAAATTCCTTTGAACATTTACAACTCCAGCACTTCTACTCTTATATGCGCAATACCCATGCATTAACTCGAAACCTCTCAACATTCGAACAGATATGCATAGCCCCGTCAGCGAAACATATCAACTATATACAAATTACTAATACATCAATGCTCCTCACAGGCCTGGGAGCGTCACCTGGGTATCTACCTCTCTCAATTCCAATGGAATAGGAGCTTTCTCTTACCCTTTAAAGTGCTGATTTCCACTAAGGCTCAGGAAACAAGTTATAAAATCCTATCCAGATGGGACAGGGTGCCCACGTTTCTCCACAAATGGTTTCCTACAGTATCAGACCTCTGCTGGAGATGTCACTCAGAGGAGGGTACGATGATCCATATCTGGTGGCATTTTACTGTCCTACGCCCCTTTTGGAACTCTGTACACAAGACAATCCGAGAGGTTACGGGCATTCCTATACAAAATTCCCCTGAATATCTCCTATGCTCGACCTGAACATTCCAGCCTACAAGAACTCGCTTCTGATGTACATGATTCAGGCAGCAAAAGTGGTCATCCCACGACACTGGAAGTCCCTCTCCCCACCTTCACTGGAAGAATGGTTCGAGGAGATTACTTTATACCAGAGAATGGAGGATCTCATTAGCGTGACATCTTTAGATTCCTCATGATTTTTGAAGACCTGGGGTTCGTGGGACACGTTTCACTCTTCAGAGACATTTCGGAACCTACAACTGTAAACTAAACATATTTAGTCCCTAACCCCTCATTACCTTCCCTCCCTTTTCCCCCCTCCCCCCTCCTACTGTCTTTTTGTTTCTTTTCTATCAGTTTTTCTTTTCCTTTAAGTTATTTAATCAGTTGTTATGTTCTATATTTGCTTACTTGCCCTTATCCACGTTGTTACGTGGTTTACTAATTTAAAGCACAGGATGTCATACATGCTCTCCCTTACTGTATGTTTTATTTTTTTATTTTTTAAAATATTTTATTGACTTTGCATATGTCATGACACAAACCAGAATTGAGATAAAAGAAATGTACAAAAATACACAACAAAGTGTGAAGACATGAGAAAAACATACATTTCACAATACTGTCTTACTTGGTTACAGAAGTTTATCTTTGTGTCACATAATACGAATAAAGGCATTTATTTTCCTTTAATCCTAAACTGTTGAGTGCTGTCTTGCTTAGACAAGGTCAAACAATAGAATAATAGAAACTAAGGATACAGAGGATATAGCTACAACTGGATGATTACAAGAGAAGTGACAGTGAGAGGTACACAGATAGGCCGTATGTCTAGTTAAAATTTCTGTAGTGTTTCCAAACGCCCCAAGTACGCTCAAACTGAGAGGAAGTATTCGTTTCCCAATGCGCTAACTGATTCATTCTATAAACCTGGTCACACTAGGCGAGCCATTGTGGGATTGTTGGGGGAGAAGTAGCTTTCCAGTTCACTGCAATTAATATGCGCGCTGCTGCCAACAAATGTCGGAACAGGCGTTCCTCTTGTTTAATAGTTATGGTTAACGGGATCATCCCCAAGAGGCAAAATTGTGGTGTTAGGTACACCTTTTTGTGGCTAACCTTGGTCAACGTCTCACATTTTAGTCCAGAAAAGGACTATCAACGGGCATGTCCACCAAATGTGAAGGAAAGCGCCTGAGTCTCAAAGACATCGCCAGCAGATCAGCGATGTGGGGAAGAGCTTGTGCAGCTTCACCGGAGTATAGTACCATCTGGTAAGTAACTTGTAGTAATTCTCCTGAAGAGGTGTACATCTAGACACTTTAGGAGTACTGGCCAAGAGTGATCTAACTTTGACCTCTGTGAAAGATTGGTTCAAATCTTTTTCCCAATTAGTGATAAAAGATGGTTTCTTTATCAAATCTTTTGGAAGGAGGGAGTTATAGATTTTGGATATTTTCTTAAGAGGTTCTCTGGTAACCAGTAACATTTGTTCAAAACATGTTAAAGAGGTGTCCTCAGGTAATTGCAGACAGTTAAGGACCTTGATAAGGTGCAGCTGGTGTATGCTGGTGAGGTTCAATGGTGGGAAATCTGGATTCGAGTTGCACACTACCCCAGTATTGACTCTCAGTATATCCCAAATTGCTTCAGTATTATTCTTGCAGGCTTCAGTTAATGTGGCAGAATAACAGAAGAAAAGGAGCCAAATAATGCCAAAAAATGGAAAATAAATAAATATTTATTTGTTGCAATATAACAAGACAATAAGTAAAAATGCAATACAATGCATGTGATGCCAGGAGACAGGGAACAAAAGGGAACAGGGAAGGAAAAAACGGCGCCAACCTGGGAGGGACACACTGGTCAATAATACATAAGTATAAAAGATCACTAGGAACGTATAAGGTATAATAACCTATCCTAGGATCGCCACATATACATGGTGATAGTGAAAGGTGAGTGACGAAGGCACGCCGAAACGTGCGTTGGGGTAGCGCCATCCTGGTTGCTACACTTCTGGTCCCCTTTAGGTGAGTATCTCCTGCTTGTCTACCTTGTTGTCTCTCTTTACCTGGATGACTCACTGTTTTCCCAGGCTTGAGTCCAGTGCGGCTATCCAACTTAGCCGTTTGATGTATTCATTCATTTTCATATTATCATTTTTTGATATATATTGTTTCTTTGCAGTTGAGTAGTCACTCACCTTTCACTATCACCATGTATATGTGGCGATCCTAGGATAGGTTATTATACCTTATACGTTCCTAGTGATCTTTTATACTTATGTATTATTGACCAGTGTGTCCCTCCCAGGGTGGCGCCGTTTTTTCCTTCCCTGTTCCTTTTGTTCCCTGTCTCCGGGCATCACATGCATTGTATTGCATTTTTACTTATTGTCTTGTTATATTGCAACAAATAAATATTTATTTATTTTCCATTTTTTGGCATTATTTTGTTATTCTGCCATTTGTACTCGGGAGCTTGTGCCGAGTTATCCTTCAGGGGTGACATTAGTGGATACATTAGGTGGGCACTGTCCCCCTCCCTTCTCTCTCCAAACCCCTGGGGTCTTTTTGTTTTTCTGATTCAGTTAATGTGGACCTAAACTCTGTAGTGGAATCCCATAAGATATCCCTAATTTGGAGCAAAGGAGTCAGAGGCTGCGTGAGTAAGTGGTCGGCCAGCCAAGAGTTCTATACCTTAACTGTATTTCGCGTTTGTGGGTTAGATATAGTTTTAAGAATGTCTCTTTTGTAATGTTTAGCTTAGATTAAAGAGCGCAAAGGTATTTTTGACATCGCTTATTCTATAGATATGTCCAGTCTTTCTGGAGTATTACACAGCCATTCCAAGACTCTCAAGCCCTGGACAGCTCTAAAGTACATGAGGAAATCTGGTACTCCCATGCCACCTTCTCTAACTGGCTTGGATATTTGTGAATGAGAGAGACGTGGTCTTGACCCATTCCAGAGGAAACGGGCGCTTATTCGGTTCAGTTGAGTGAAAAATGTTTTGGGGAGGGGTATAGGTAAAACTTAAGTAAATGAGACATCCCATGACTTAATGAGAATGTCAATGATTCTTGGGAGATTTTTATAGTTCTCACTGTATAGATCCTTGGGATTAGGCGTAAGGTTTATACGAAGAAAAGGGATACTATCTTTTGCCCATTTAAAAGGAAAGCGCCTTTCCAACTCTATCTATGACAGTGTCATCTCGAGAACTACAGCAGGCTCGAGAACTACAGCAGGCTCAGGGGGTCTAAGGTGACGTTTAAAACTTGCGATTTTGAGAGTTCACTTTAAAGTTAGAGTATGTGCCAAATTGATCCAACAAGGCATGGATAACAGGGAAGACTTCGGTAGGGTTAGAGATGACTAGTAATAAATCATCTGCGAAAGCAGCTTGTGTATGTGTTTCGCCCAAGATGTTTATCACTTGTACTTTGTGATCCAACCTGAAGGCTTGAAAGAGTGGTTCCATAAAAAGGACAAACAGGAGCGGAGAAAGCGGACAACTCTGCCTAGTCCCGATTGGACGATAGCTCAGAAAAAGAAGTTGGGTCTTTTCCCTCCTTCGGAATGGTGGTGATTTGGGCTGTTAACATGTATTATTGCGGATATTTCTCAGTATGTGCTGGTAGTGCGAAGTGGACCCAGTGGACGCGTCGATAGCAGGCAAAAGCACCACGTTCAGATCACCTGACAATACAGTGATTCCCTCAGCAAATTTATGAAAAGCTTCTTATGCTGTTTTCAACCAGGACGCTTGGGACGTGTTGGGTGCATATACACAACCAAAGGTATATACCTGGGAACCAAGGGACCCTTTGGTGAATATACAGTCATGTGAAAAAATTAGGACACCCTTTGAAAGCATGTGGTTTTTTGTAACATTTTTAATAAAAGGTTATTTCATCTCCGTTTCAACAATACAGAGAGATTAAAGTAATCCAACTAAACAAAGAAAACTGAAGAAAAGTCTTTTCAAGATCTTCTGTAAATGTCATTCTACAAAAATGCCTATTCTAACTGAGGAAAAAGATAGAACACCCTCACATGTATTCCCTCTTAAATTGGCTCAGATCTCACACAGGTATATCACACCAGGTGCACATAATTAGTAGATCGTTACTCTGCATGTTGAATGAGGCTTGCCCTATTTAAACCTCAGACATTTAGTTTGGTGTGCTCCTGACTGTTGAAGTGAGAGTGAGCACCATGGTGAGAGCAAAAGAGCTGTCAGAGGACTTCAGAAAAAAGATTGTAGCAGCCTATGAGTCTGGGAAGGGATTTAAAAAGATCTCAAAAGATTTTGAAATCAGCCATTCCACTGTCCGGAAGATAGTCTACAAGTGGAGGGCTTTCAAAACAACTGCCAACATGCCCAGGACTGGTCGCCCCAGCAAGTTCACCCCAAGAGCAGACCGCAAGATGCTAAAAGAGGTCTCCAAAAACCCTAAAGTGTCATCTCGAGAACTACAGCAGGCTCTGGCTACTGTTGATGTAGAAGTACATGCCTCTACAATCAGAAAGAGACTGTACAAGTTTAACTTGCATGGGAGGTGTGCAAGGAGGAAACCTTTGCTTTCCAAGAGAAACATCGAGGCCAGACTGACATTTGCCAGAGATAAAGTTGACAAAGACCAGGACTTCTGGAATAATGTTCTTTGGACAGATGAGTCCAAAATTGAATTATTTGGACACAACAGCAGAGGACATGTTTGGCGTAAACCAAACACAGCATTCCAAGAAAAGAACCTCATACCAACTGTGAAGCATGGAGGTGGAAGTGTCATGGTTTGGGGCTGCTTTGCTGCAGCAGGACCTGGTCAGCTCACCATCATAGAATCCACGATGAATTCTACTGTGTATCAGAAGGTGCTTGAAGAACATGTGAGACCATCAGTTAGAAAATTAAAGCTGAAGCGGAACTGGACCATGCAACATGACAATGACCCAAAACATACTAGTAAATCAACCAAAGATTGGCTGAAAAAGAAGAAATGGAGAGTCCTGGAATGGCCAAGTCAAAGTCCAGATTTGAATCCCATTGAGATGCTGTGGGGTGACTTGAAAAGGGCTGTACGTGCAAGAAACCCCTCAAACATCTCACAGCTGAAAAAGTTCTGCATTGAGGAGTGGGGTAAAATTTCCTCAGACCGATGTCGAAGACTGGTAGATGGCTACAAGAACCGTCTCACTGCAGTTATTTCAGCCAAAGGAGGTAACACTCGCTATTAGGGGCAAGGGTGTCCTATCTTTTTCCTCAGTTAGAATAGGCATTTTTGTAGAATGACATTTACAGAAGATCTTGAAAAGACTTTTCTTCAGTTTTCTTTGTTTAGTTGGATTACTTTAATCTCTCTGTATTGTTGAAACGGAGATGAAATAACCTTTTATTAAAAATGTTACAAAAAACCACATGCTTTCAAAGGGTGTCCTAATTTTTTCACATGACTGTATACCTGCCTTCTCCATCTGCAAACGTCAAAAGCACAGTTCAAGGGAGCTGTCTATGAAAAGCAATGCTAACTCCTTTTGATGCAGAGTCTAGCGATGTACTATGATATCATTGGCTATATATTAAATGTCCCAATCTTGGGATATGCTTTGCCCGAAAATGCATTTCCTGCAGTAGCAAGATGTCCGCCTTTTGCTTATTTAACATGTTGCATATCTGGCTCCTCTTAGCAGGCGCATTCATGCCTTGGACGTTAAAAGAACATATATTAATCATGGCCATTTATATAACCTTTTACAGATTTAGTGGGCTTTTGTACAGACACGTAATGTACGATCTTATTGTTCCTCAGCCTATTGGTATGTAAACCTCTTTTGTCCCTGACACCCACTCCGTATTCAGTTGTATCTTGAACTTTTAAATAACAATAAACTTTAAAGTAATAGATGAATCTCTTACCACTAACACGGTTTAAATAATCGACCCTTACACTCTTGTATATGTGGTAGGTACAACTTACAGTAAAAACAGAACAATAAACACAAACTGAACTAAACACAGCTCCTAGTTGGAACTGTAAATGAGCCACATAAATGTGGGTAATTTTTGTGGGCATAGTCTGCCACCTAGAGGATCATGCGGGAAGAACAGGCTGCTGCTGTTATATGGGTTAGTATCAGACTTATGAGAGAAGGTTCTCATACACAAGAGAAAAGAGAGAGGGTAGTATTAAGAAAATGGACAGAAGGAGAGATGAGGAGTAGAATGGTTTGCGTTGTTAGTCTAGTCTTATGGCAACATCTCACTCATCTCCGCAATTTTCAAGGTAAGTAGAAGTTAATAATGCAGGAAGATTTTCATCCCTGTTCAGGGGCGGTTTTGCGCGGTGTGAAAGTCCCTCGTTTTCTCTTTGACCTGTAGGATCTCCCCGACTCTGCTGGTGTCCACATCGAGAACATAGGGAGGACTGGGAGTGAAGTTAGCTCTTGGACCGGATTCCAATCTGTGATGTGCAGGTCTGCAATACCTAGGTGTTCATACAGCCTACAGAGGTCGGCATGCACTCTCACCACTATTTTCTTCTCTGGTGTTGTAATGAGAAAGCCAAAGGGGTACAGCCATCTGTACACAAACTTGCGTTCTCGCAGTACATCTAGTAGAGATTTGAGCGCCTTCCTTTTTCTTTTGTGTCATCGGCGACAGGTCTTGACAAATAGAAATGGTTGCACTGTCATGCTTTATCTGTGTTGCCAACCTAGCCGCTTTCAGGACTTTTTCTTTGGTTTGGAAGCTAGCTAGTTTACATATGAGGTCTCTCGCTGGCTCCGAGGGATTTGGTGGCGGTCTCAGAGCACAGTGTGCCCTTTCTATTTTAATCTCATTTGCTGTGTCATCACCCAGTAGATAAGTGAAAAAAGTATGGCGAACGTGTGCAATGGTATCTGCTTGTATGGATTCTGGAAAACCCTTCAGCCTTAAGTTGTTCCTCCTGCCCCTATTGTCTTGGTCTTCTAGCTGGTTATACAGGTGGTTTAAGTGGGCTTGTGTGTAGCCCAAATTGTATGAAATCGTCATCTCAAATTCTACCATGGCTGACTGCGAGTTCTCCATTGTTTCCACCCGGTCTCCAAGTTGTTTTAAATCCTGCTTAAAGTCTCTGAGTTCCTGCATCAGAGGATACAGCACTTCCGCCAGCAAGTGGCGCATAAATGCCCTTGAAACAGGCTTTTGTTCGTGTGAGGTGGGTGCTGCAACTTCACTGCCTACCTCATCCTCCAAATCGGTAGCCTCGTGCTCTTGAGCTAGTGCAGAACGAGGCTCCATCTTGTCCTGGGTCTTCAGGAGCGGGACGCTCGCTTTCTTTGCAAATTTGTCTCCTTGCCCATTTGCCGTTTTCATCACACTAGATGAATCCCTGGTCTTTTTCTTGGTGAGTTTGCCCATTATGAACGAATCATGAAGTCTGAAAATGCCCGTTCCTGTGCGATCCTCAGCAGAGCTCACACACCAGCTTGCTCGCGGCTCGGCTGATAGGCTCCGCCCCCTCCCTTACTGTATGTTTAATGCGAGTTTGTTATTGTTAATGAAAAGAAAATACTATACCAAAAACCTCAATAAAAATTGAATGAGAAACAAAAAGTGTCCCCTTATTCTGAGAGCCATAGTTTTTTTTTTATTTTTTGTGCTCATTTTTTTCAGTATGAGATGACAGTTTGATTGGTACTATTTTAGGGTGCATATGACTTGATAGCTTGGTATTACACTTTTTGTGACATAAGGTGAAAAAAAAATTTGCTTTTTTGATACTTTTTTTTTTTACGGTGTTCCCCTGAGGGGTTAGGTCATGTAATATTTTAATATACCTGGTTGTTATGGACACAGCGATACCTAATATGTGTACATTTTTTATATTTTTTTCACTTTTAACACAATAAAAGCATTTTTGAAACAAAAAAAAATCATGTTTTAGTGTCTCCATACTCTGAGAGACATATTTTTTTTTATTTTTTGGGCGATTATCTTAGGTAGGGAAATGTATTTTATTTATTTTTTACTTGAAACTTTATTTTTTTTATTATGAAAAACACTTTTTTAAACTTTTTATTTTGTCCTACTATGGGACTTCAACTTCTGGGGTTTGATCCCCTCTGCAATGCATTATAATATAACTTGTACTGTAATGCATTGGCTGTCAGCTTTTATGCCTAAGGGCTGGTTCTCACAGGCTTCCGTAGGAGGCAAGCCCTGATGCCTATGGATTTTGGGAATGCCGATTCACCTCAGCGACGGAGTTCTATCTGGCGCTTCATCTACTCAGGGCTTCCTCAAGCTATTGAAGCTGTGTGCGCTAATTATACAGACAGCTGGCATTATAAAAAATATATACAGATTTTGTATGTATCTATTAATTTTAAAAAATGATCTAATGTTAATATCAAGCAATAATGTATTATTAGTGTGTGAGACTGTGGTACATTTTGGTATTAAAAAAAGAAACACAGAAAACAAATAATTAGTGATAAACAAATTTTTATTGTTAATGAGAATAATTTATATATTACGGTAATAAAATAAGTTAATATAAATATATAGTTATATATAAAAAAAAATTAAATAGTCCAAATGAGACAATATATTTTAGTCATGAATAGAGTTGAGGGAATAGAAGTCCATGTATTGGACCTTTATCTGAATTTCTGGCTAGGTCCTCATGCACACCGCCGCCATTGTTGGTCGTGGCCCGTATCACTTGAATAGGTCTGCAATCCGGAGCTGAGGCACGGAGGCACTGAGCCCCACGGAAGCACTACGGAGTTGTTCTCTTATTTTTTTATGTTGTGGACGGATCACAGACCCATCCAAATTAAATGGGTCTGGATCTGTCTCAGCTGCCGCACGGATGTTGCCCGTGCATTGGGGACCGCAAATTGTGGTCCCCAATGCACGGAACGGCTGCGTGCATGAGGCCTAAATATGATTTGATGCAAAGCAGAATATCCTTAGTGGTTGGGAATCAATTTAACCTGAAATTTAAAAATAAAATAAAAAAATAATACTTATCTGATCAATGTGTTTTCAACAGGCCACCCACTGCCATCTTGATGGAAGATCTTGGCCAATAAACCAGTGCATTGTGATGTATTACGTCACGACTCTGCGGAGTGTGGTGACGTAACAGTGGCTCACACGATATTTTGCGCAAGACGTTCATTCAAGATGACAGTGTGAGCTCCATCGCAAGCAAAAGGATCAGGTAAATAATAATAATGTATTTTTACTCAGTAATTTATAACAAAAGCTGCTATCATGTATGAATGCGGCCTCAGAGATGTACAATTATGTTAATAGCTACTCCCTGTCAATGCACCAACTAAGTACAAATAAATCCAGTTTGTGACAAAGTAATTATTCACTAACGGCTCATGCACACGACCGTATGTATTTTGCAGTTCTCAAAAAACGGATCCGCAAAAAATACATTCTGTATTTTGCGGAATGGAACAGCTGGACCCTGATAGAACCGTATTATCCTTGTCTGTAATGTGGACAATAATAGGACATGTTCTATTTTATTGCGGAACGGAAATACGGACATACCGAAATGGAATGCCTTTAGTTTTTATTTGCGGACCTATTGACATGATTGGTTTAGAACACGGTCTGCAAAAACAATGGAACAGACACGGAAAGAAAATACCTTTGTGTACATGAGCCCTATGGCTACTTTTGCACTTGCGGTAGCCTTTTCTGGCAGGCTGTTCCGGCTTGAGAATGTAGGCAGAATAAAACTACAGCATCTTTGCCGTGCTGTGGCCGGACCTCCGGCCCACCCATGTTATAGTGAATGGGGCCGGAGAGGACTTCCAGAGGCACGGTGGACTAGCGGTTGCACGGATCCGGCAGAATAGGCTACCGTAATTGTGAAAGTAGCCTTAGTGTTTTTTTAAATAAAATTCAGCAAAGCCTCCAAATCAAATTTCTTAAAACTTTGCTCGTCTATAGTCATGAGGTTATATGAATGGGTCAGCAAAATGGCACTATTTTTTTTTCTATCCATAGTGTGGGGGGTTAGCTCTTCTCCGGGGGTCATTCTCACAGGTTACTTCACCAGACACGGATATACTGTCCAAACTTTGCATTTATTGTGCAACACCAGCAACAACAAACAATAACACAAAAGAAATACCTGCTCGTCACTGCGTCCCCCAAATTCCAGGCTGTCACATAGCCTCGTGGTCCATCAGCCTAGCCCAGCTGAGACCACACAGACAGAGCCTCCAGGCCTCTGTCTACAGGTAACACACTCCCCCCTTGCTGACACTCTGGGAGGTGCTTTATGCCAGGCTGAGTACCTCCAGCTGGTCTCACCTGTGGTGGAATAGGGGCATGGACCGCACTATCCACCCCTTCCTTGCCTCCAACCTGTGTGAGACCTGTCACTGTCTCACAATAGGCACGGATCAAAATCCCATGGAACTGCTTCGTTGTGCTTCCATGTTCTTCTGACCCATTCTTTTGCTTAGCACAATTGTGTTTCTTGTGTCTAGTGGACCCATGTGTAAAGCATATGTATATGTATATTTTTGACCTGCAGTCGACAATAGGAGCAATGTCCACACAAGTGATTGTGCATGATCCTTTTATGTGTGCTTTCAATACATGGAAAAGATTAAAACAAATATATAAAAAGTGATCATCAAACAAGTGTAATTGCTCATAGCTTTAGGACCCTAAAAGGTGTATCAGCAATATATAGTCATGGCCAAAACTTTTGAGAATTTTAGTTTTCAGAAAGTTTGCTGCTAAACTGCTTTTAGATCTTTGTTTCTGTTGTTTCTGTGATGTAGTGAAATATAATTACACACACTTCATATGTTTCAAAAGCTTTTATCGACAATTACATGACATTTATGCAAAGAGTCAGTATTTGCAGTGTTGGCCCTTCTTTTTCAGGACCTCTGCAATTCGACTGGGCATGCTCTCAATCAACTTCTGGGCCAATTCCTGACTGATAGCAACCCATTCTTTCATAATCACCTCTTGGAGTTTGTCAGAATTAGTGGGTTTTTGTTTGTTCACCCGCCTCTTGAGGATTGACCACAAGTTCTCAATGGGATTAAGATCTGGGGAGTTTCCAGGCCATGGACCCAAAATGTCAACGTTTTGGTCCCCTAGCCACTTAGTTACCATTTTTGCCTTATGGCACGGTGCTCCATCGTGCTGGAAAATGCATTGTTCTTCACCAAACTGTTGTTGGATTGTTGGAAGAAGTTGCTGTTGGAGGGTGTTTTGGTACCATTCTTTATTCTTGGCTGTTGTCACGGCTGTAAATGAGCAACAAGAGAGTACACAGAAAATAACAACTGACGGACCCACTCTAGGGAGGAATAAGGGTGACCCCTGCCAGACCCTAAAAGCTCTCCCTACGCTGCTATGCGCATGTCCGGATCCGAATGGTAGATCGAGACATGCCCGCGTACCTAAGGCTGAAGACCACTGAAACCCCTACAATAGTGGAAGGGGCACGGCCACCGGTGCCCTGCTCAGTATATGGACGGAACCGGGGTCGCGTCGGATCCAGTCAGCAAAGAACAGATAAACACAATGTCTGTACACTTAACTGAGGTGCTGCAGCCGCAGTGCAAACAGATCCAAAGTCAGCAGACGATATCTGAAGTACTCGCATCAGCAGGACACAGATCCAGTGAAGAGAAGTAACACAGGTGAAGACACTCAAGCGAGAGATACAGCTCAAAATGAAGAGTATAATCCGCACCTCTACAAAGGAGGAGGGGTGATTTAAAGGCAGCGACATCAAACACAGGAGGAACAGCTGGGAGGAAGGAAACCAAAAGTAAAGACCTCATCACAGAGGCGGAGAAACAGGGAAGAGGACTCCTCCTAGCTCTAGTAGTGACATCATCACAGGGGTGTGGAGACAGAGCTATCAGAACGTCTCAAAGCTCTGGTAGTGACAGTACCCCCCCCTCTACGGGTGGACTCCGGACACCCAGGACCCACCTTCTCAGGATGAGCCCTATGAAATGCCCTGACGAGGAGAGTGGCTTTAATGTCCGACACCGGAACCCACATCCTCTCCTCAGGACCATAACCCCTCCAATGAACGAGGTACTGAAGAGAACCGCGGACAATGCGAGAGTCCACAATTCTGGAAACCTCAAACTCCAGATTGCCATCAACCAAAATCGGAGGAGGAGGCAAAGAGGAGGGTACCGTGGGCTGGACATATGGTTTTAAAAGAGCCCTGTGAAATACATTATGTATCTTCCAAACCCGTGGAAGATCAAGACGGAAGGCAACAGGATTGACGACTGACAAGATTTTATAAGGGCCAATGAACTTGGGACCCAATTTCCAGGAGGGAACCTTCAGTTTAATATTTTTTGTAGACAACCACACTAGATCACCCGCATTCAGGTCCGGACCAGGCATACGTTTCTTATCAGCCACACGCTTATATTTCTCACTCATCTTTCTAAGATTACTCTGAATCTTTTGCCAAATGGTAGACAAAGACGAGTAAAATCTCTCCTCCTCAGGCAAACCAGAGGGAGCGCCTCCCGAGACTGCGGATGGAACCCATATGCACCGAAGAATGGTGACTTATCAGAAGATTCCTGACGACGGTTGTTCAGAGCAAACTCAGCAAGAGAGAGAAATGAACACCAATCCTCCTGGTTCTCTGCCACAAAACAGCGCAAATATGTCTCCAGATTCTGGTTGACGCGCTCAGTCTGACCATTCGACTGCGGGTGAAAAGCAGAAGAGAAGGACAGCCGAACCCCCAGGCGAGAACAGAAAGCCTTCCAGAATCTGGACACAAACTGCGTGCCTCTATCGGAAACAATATCCGAGGGAATGCCATGTAATTTAACAATATGGTCGACAAAAGCTTGCGCCAACGTTTTAGCACTGGGTAAACCAGGGAAGGGTACGAAATGAGCCATCTTGCTAAAACGGTCCACCACCACCAGGATCACCGACTTCCCTGAGGAACGAGGAAGATCCGTGATAAAGTCCATAAAGAGGTGTGTCCAAGGACGGGAAGGTATGGGTAACGGGAGAAGGGGACCTGAAGGCCGAGAACGAGGGACCTTAGCGCGAGCGCACGTCTCACAAGCAGCCACAAAACCCTCCACCGACTTACGGAGAGCCGGCCACCAAAATCTCCGAGCAATGAGATCTACCGTGGCTCTACTCCCGGGGTGACCAGCAAGAACGGTATCATGATGCTCCTTGAAGAGTTTGTGACGTAACTCAGGAGGCACAAACAACTTCCCAGGAGGACAACGGGGAGGTATCTCAGTCTGGGCAGCCTGGACCTCGGCCTCCAAATCAGAATACAGGGCAGAAACAACCACCCCCTCCGCCAAAATGGGACCCGGGTCCTCGGAGTTTCCTCCTCCCAGAAAACAGCGAGAGAGAGCATCAGCCTTCACATTTTTGATCCCAGGGCGGAATGTAACAACAAAATTGAATCTGGAGAAGAAGAGAAACCATCTGGCCTGTCTCGGATTAATACGCCTGGCCGACTCCAAGTACGCCAGATTCTTATGGTCGGTAAACACGGTGATAGGGTGCCTGGCTCCCTCCAACCAATGGCGCCACTCCTCGAAAGCCAACTTGATGGCCAACAACTCCCTATCCCCCACATCATAGTTTCTCTCTGCCGGGGAGAGCTTCTTAGAGAAAAAAGCACAGGGTCGCCACTTGGCAGGAGAAGGGCCCTGGGACAAAACCGCACCCACACCCACCTCGGAAGCATCCACCTCAACAATAAAAGGTAAGGAAACATCGGGATGCACCAAGTCGGGAGCAGACGCAAAACTCTTTTTAATCTTAGAAAAAGCGGCAAGCGCCTCCTCCGACCAAGAGGAAAAATCCACCCCCTTTTTTGTCATGTCAGTGAGGGGTTTGACAACAGAGGAATAATTCAAAATGAACTTTCTGTAATAGTTCGCAAAACCCAGAAAGCGCATCAATGCCTTCTGATTCTCAGGAAGCTCCCACTCCAGCACAGCACGGACCTTCTCCGGATCCATGCGAAAACCAGAAGCAGAGAGGAAAAAACCCAGAAATTGAATCTCCGATACCATAAAAACACATTTCTCCAGCTTGGCGTACAATTTATTCTCCTGCAGAATCCGCAGAACCTGAAAAAGATGATCCTGATGGGTCTGAACATCAGGGGAAAAAATCAAAATATCATCAAGATACACCAATACAAATTTCCCCATTAAATGGTAGAAAATACTGTTAACAAAATGCTGAAAGACGGCCGGAGCATTCATCAGGCCGAAAGGCATAACGAGATTCTCAAAATGCCCATTAGGGGTATTAAAGGCCGTTTTCCATTCATCCCCCTCTCTGACCCTGACCAGGTTGTATGCGCCTCTCAAATCCAACTTGGAAAAAACCTTGGCCCCAACAATTTGGTTGAAGAGGTCCGGGATCAGAGGAAGAGGATAGGGATTGCGAATCGTGATACGGTTCAGCTCCCTAAAATCTAGGCAAGGTCTCAGAGAGCCATCTTTCTTTTTAACAAAAAAAAACCCAGCGGCAACAGGAGATTTTGAGGGACGAATATGCCCCTTATCGAGGCTCTCAGAAATATAAGTTCGCATTGCGATTCTTTCCGGTTGTGAGAGGTTGTAGAGGCGTGCTTTTGGCAGTTTGGCGCCGGGAATGAGGTTAATGGGACAGTCAAACTCCCGGTGAGGAGGTAGCTCCTGAACACCGCTCTCGGAAAACACGTCCGAGAACTCAGAGAGAAATGATGGCACCGTTTTAGTAGACACCTCTGCAAAAATCGCTGTGAGACAATTCTCTCTACAAAACTCACTCCACTCAATTATTTGCCTTCCTTGCCAATCAATAGTGGGGTTATGTCTAATAAGCCAGGGTAACCCCAAAACTAGAGGAGAAGGCAATCCGTTAAGGACAAAACAAGATATATCCTCCACATGAGTGTCACCTATCGCTAAACGGATATTGTGAACAATGCCCTTCAGGGATCTCTGTGAGAGTGGAGCAGAGTCAATAGCAAAAACAGGTATATCCCTTTCTAATGTGCAAACCTGAAAACCATGCATGGCTACAAATTGAGTATCAATAAGATTGACGGCCGCTCCACTATCGACAAAAATTTCACAAGAAATGACTTTGCTCCCTAGCGCTACCCTGGCAGAAAGGAGAAAACGGGAACTGCAGGTCAGAGGAAAAGCATCAATTCCTACATCAACTTTGCCCAAAGTAGCAGATGAGTAGTAGAATTTGATGATTTACTTTTTGAGGTCTTTCTCTTATTATAACTCTTAGTACAGTTCAAGAATCTCCTAGACGGACAAACATTAGCCAAATTACCTATGCCCCCACAACAAAAACACACCATTCTCTGAGGACTAAATCCTCCTTTATCTGGGGCAAGTCGACCTAGCTGCATGGGCTCCTCCACAGAGGGAACCGAGAGAGGATGAGGCCCCTGCACACTAAATGAGTCCGCACCACTGCCCCTAGACTGAAAATGACTGGACAGAGAGGTCTCGTTTCTTTCTCTTAGACGCCTGTCAAGGCGTACCGCCAATGACATGGCAGACTCTAAGGACGTTGGTCTCTCATGGAAAGCAAACGCATCTTTCAATCTCTCTGAGAGACCATGAGAGAACTGACTCCGGAGTGCAGCATCATTCCAATCTGTATCAGCTGCCCATCTCCGAAATTCAGAACAATAAAGCTCAGCAGACAGTTTGTCCTGGCATAACAAATGTAAGTTAGATTCAGCCAGAGCAACACGATCCGAGTCATCATATATCTGCCCCAGGGCTAAAAAAAATCTTTCTACGGATCTAAGGGAGGGATCCCCCGATGGCAGCGAAAAAGCCCAAGTCTGAGCATTACCCCTGAGCAGGGAGATGACAATCCTCACCCTCTGTTCCTCATTACCAGAGGAATGGGGACACAAGCAAAAATGGAGTTTGCATGCCTCTCTGAAACAAACAAAATTCTCACTGCCCCCGGAGAACGTCTCCGGAAGTGAGACCTTTGGCTCGCAACAGACTCCATGGGCCGGAGCAGAGCCCAATGCTTGAAGCTGAGTCATAGATTGACGGAGATCCGCTACCTCCAAAGAAAGACCCTGCATGCGGTCAACCAGGTCAGAAAGCGGATCCATGTCAAAAAAGGACGGTGGGGCGGATTATAATGTCACGGCTGTAAATGAGCAACAAGAGAGTACACAGAAAATAACAACTGACGGACCCACTCTAGGGAGGAATAAGGGTGACCCCCTGCCAGACCCTAAAAGCTCTCCCTACGCTGCTATGCGCATGTCCGGATCCGAATGGTAGATCGAGACATGCCCGCGTACCTAAGGCTGAAGACCACTGAAACCCCTACAATAGTGGAAGGGGCACGGCCACCGGTGCCCTGCTCAGTATATGGACGGAACCGGGGTCGCGTCGGATCCAGTCAGCAAAGAACAGATAAACACAATGTCTGTACACTTAACTGAGGTGCTGCAGCCGCAGTGCAAACAGATCCAAAGTCAGCAGACGATATCTGAAGTACTCGCATCAGCAGGACACAGATCCAGTGAAGAGAAGTAACACAGGTGAAGACACTCAAGCGAGAGATACAGCTCAAAATGAAGAGTATAATCTGCACCTCTACAAAGGAGGAGGGGTGATTTAAAGGCAGCGAAATCAAACACAGGAGGAACAGCTGGGAGGAAGGAAACCAAAAGTAAAGACCTCATCACAGAGGCGGAGAAACAGGGAAGAGGACTCCTCCTAGCTCTAGTAGTGACATCATCATAGGGGTGTGGAAACAGAGCTATGAGAACGTCTCAAAGCTCTGGTAGTGACAGCTGTGTTTTTGGGCAAAATTGTGAGTGAGCCCACTCCCTTGGATGAGAAGCAACCCCACACATGAATAGTCTCAGGATGTTTTACTGTTGGCATGACACAGGACTGATGGTAGCGCTCACCTTTTCTTCTCCGGACAAGCCTTTTTCCTGATGCCCCAAACAATTGGAAAGAGGCTTCATCGGAGAATATGACTTTGCAACACAATGATGGCTGCACGCGTTTCTTTGCAGGTTACCATGGTTAACAATGGAAGAACAATGATTTCAAGCATCACCCTCCTTTTAACAGGTCAAGTCTGCCATTTTAACCCAATCAATCTGACATAATGATCTCCAGCCTTGTGCTCGTCAACATTCTCACTTGAGTTAACAAGACGATTACTGAAATGATCTCAGCAGGTCCTTTAATGACAGCAATGAAATGCAGTGGAAAGGTTTTTTTGGGATTAAGTTAATTTTCATGGCAAAGAAGGACTATGCAATTCATCTGATCACTCTTCATAACATTCTGGAGTATATGCAAATTGCTATTATAAAAACTTAAGCAGCAACTTTTCCAATTTCCAATATTTATGTGATTCTCAAAACTTTTGGCCACGACTGTACAGTGCTTGCAAATGTATTCACCCCCTTGACTTTTTTAGTATCTTGGTTCCTCACAACCTGGAATTAACATCGATTGAAACATAGAATGTGTCGGCAGATAAGAGCCATTTGGCCCATTCAGTCTGCCCAATATACTGAATACTATGAATAGCCCCTGGCCCTATCTTATATGAAGGATGGCCTTATGCCTATCCCATGCATGCTTAAACTCCTCCACTGTATTTGCAGCTACCACTTCTGCAGGAAGGCTATTCCATGCATCCATTACTCTCTCAGTAAAGTAATACTTCCTGATATTACTTTTAAACCTTTGCACCTATAATTTTAAACTATGTCCTCTTGTAGCAGTTTTTCTTCTTTTAAATATTCTCTCCTCTTTTACCTTGTTGATTCCCTTTATGTATTTAAAAGTTTCTATCATATCCCCTCTGTCTCGTCTTTCTTCCAAGCTATGCATGTTAAGGTCCTTTAATCTTTCCTGGTAAGTTTTATCCTGCTATCCATATACTAATTTAGTAGCTCTTCTCTGAACTCTCTCCAAAGTATCAATATCCTTCTGGAGATATGGTCTCCAGTACTGAGCACAATACTCCAAATGAGGTCTCACTAGTGCTCTGTAGAGCGGCATGAGCACCTCCCTCCTTCTACTGGTAATGCCTCTCCCTATACACCCAAGCATTCTGCTAGCATTTCCTGCTGCTCCATGACATTGTCTGCCTACCTTTAAGTCTTTTGAAATAATGACCCCTAAATCCCTTTCCTCAGATACTGAGGTTAGGACTGTATCACTGATTTTATATTCTGCTCTTGGGTTTTTACGTCCCAGGTGCATTTTCTTGCACTTATCAACATTACATTTTAGTTGCCAGATTTTTGACCATTCCTCTAGTTTTCCTAAATCCTTTTCCATTTGGTGTATCCCTCAAGGAACATCAACCCTGTTACAGATCTTTGTGTCATCATCAAAAAGACACACCTTACCATCGAGGCACACAATGAGGTAGGGGGCGGCACAGTCATACGAGCAATGAGTCAGCGTGAAGCAGTCAGTGCGGATCACAAGGCTGGCGAGGGTGCATACACTCGGCGGTGCACAGCTGGAAACAGTGAGTAGAGTACAACTAATACTGATGCGATCAAAAGCGGCAGCTTTATTCAAAGTGAAGTAAGGCAGGGGGCGGACAATTCAAGAGCACGCATCAAACAGCGGCGGACGTTTCGAGCTACATGCGCTTCATCAGGCTGTGCGTCAATGCGTGCTTGCACCAGCATTCCTTTTAAACTCTGGTGCGGGCTGTCATCATGGAAATGGACAAATCAGACCGCACCTGTGCGAAAGGAGGTGTGTTCAACATATAAAAACAGTGAACAAGCAACTGATTAGGGACAAGTACAGATACAAAACACACACATAAATAAACATGATACTAAGAATCTATTCATAGGAACGGGCTGAGGTAATTTCTGTCATTTAATCCCAGTTCTCCCAGGGCTTGTGTATGTATAATCCACCTAGCTTCCCTCTGCAGGAGGAGGCGATGTCTATCCCCCCCTGCAGAGGAGCAGGTACAGGTCTCTAAACCGGAGAATGAAATACAGCTAATGTCGCCACCATGGGCCTCTCTGACATGCTGGATAAATCTCGGACACCCCTTCCCTGTTTTGACTGAGTTCAAGTGTTCCCTAAATCTTTCAAAGAGACACCTTATGGTCTTACCAATATAAAATCGTCCGCAGGGGCACAGTAGTCAATACACCACATATGTGCTCCTGCAGTTGATAAAGGTGTTGACCCTGTGCTGGATCCCTGCAAATTCAATGCATTTTTTAACCCCTTAAGGACCGAGGACGTACCGGTACGCCCTATTTCCCGAGTCCTTAAGGACCGAGGACGTACCGGTACGTCCTGACTTAAAATCTGAATTCCGGCGCCGCGGGGGTTAATCGAAACGGGATTTCGGCTGAAATCATTCAGCCGGCATCCCGTAACAACGCAGGGGGGGGTCATTGGACCCCCCCGTATCGGCGATCGCAGAAAACCGCAGGTCAATTCAGACCTGCGGTTTTCTGCGTTTCCGGTCCATTCGGGTGTCCTGTGACCCGATGAACCGGAAAAAGACTGCGATCGGTGGCGTAATTTTACACCACCAATCGCAGTCCGAGGATTTGCAGAGGCGGAGCTGGCCCTGGTGCTGAACGCCGCTGTCCAGGGTGCTGATTGGTGCAGGGGAGAGAGGCGCGAGATTCAAACTTCCTGCGCTCCTCTCTCCCCTCCTCTTCCTGTCCAGCACCCTGACCGTGCAGCATCGTCCAGCACCAGCTCCTGTGTCCCCCTAAATCGGCATCCATCACCCTCCTGCACCCATCGCCACCCAGGTAGGTTAGGGTCAGTGAGGGAGAGGCACCTTTAGGCAGGGATAGAAGGGAAAAGTTAGAAAAAAAAAAAAAAAAAAAAGCACATTTATTCCAAACTTTTTTTTTTCAACTTTCAGACCCCAGACCCCCCCTGCCACTTGCCCCCCCCGCATCCCCCCCACCACCAGCCCCCCCCCCCCACCACCAGCCCCCTCCCCCCACCACCAGACCCTTCCCCCACCACCACTTTTTTTTTTTTCTGCGTGCGCTGACTGGCCGGCACTTTTTAGCGTCCGTCCACTGTTAGCGCATCGCCCGCCCCACCACCCCACCGACCGCTGATCAGCGTTGAACCGCAGATCAGCAAGTTTGAACTTTTTTTTTTTTTTTTTTTCCTAACACTTTTTTTTGCCTGGACTTTTTAGTACGTGAACACCCGTGCCCCCACACACACGCACATAGAATAAAGGTTTACACGCACGCACATACACACGCACACACACACACCCATGGCCCGCCGGGTGTTCTCGGCCGAGGAGGCATATGCCCAGATTGCCTCCGACTCTGAGAGCCCCAGTGAGGATGAGGATGACCCCACGTTCCTTTTGTCATCCGCATCCTCCTCATCATCATCGGATGACGATGAGCCACCAAGGCAGCGGAGACGCCGCCAGGCGGAGCCAGGGGCCACACATGCTAGGGATCCTGTGGCCCACCCTAGTACGAGCCGCCCTGGGGTTCGTACTGGTTTCCCGGCCCACCAAATAAGTTCACCGGAGCCCCCTGCCGATGAACTTAGCTGGTGTCCCCCAGTGGACTTTGAGCCTGAGATTCCGGATTTCGCTGGCAATCCTGGAATCCAGATTCCCACAGTGGGGTTTACTGAAATAGACTTTTTTAGTTTTTTTTTCAGTAACCCACTGGTGAATTTGATGGTGGAGCAGACGAATCTGTACGCCCAACAGTTCGTCGCTCAAAACCCAGGCTCAGTTTTGGCTAGACCCGGTGGCTGGACGCCGGTCAGTGCAGCCGAAATGAGGACATTTTGGGGCCTCGTGCTGCATATGGGTCTAGTCCAAAAACCCAGTGTCAGGCAATACTGGAGTGGGGACGTCCTGTACCAGACCCCACTGTACAGTATGGTCATGATACGTCACCGGTTTGAGGCCATCCGGAAATGTCTGCATTATTCCGATAATGCAGCATGTCCACCCCGAGGTGATCCTGCCTATGACCGGCTGTACAAGATACGGCCGGTCATCGATCACTTTGGGGCCACATTTCAGCAGGCCTACGTACCTGGAAGGGAGGTCGCGGTTGATGAGTCTCTCGTTGCGTTCAAGGGGAGACTCAGTTTCCGCCAATACATTCCCACAAAGCGGGCGAGGTATGGCGTGAAGCTATACAAAATTTGTGAGAGTACCTCAGGGTACACTTACAAATTTCGTGTGTACGAGGGGCGAGATTCCCGGATTCAACCACCAGAATGTCCCCCCACTCTGGGTGTTACCGGGAAACTCGTGTGGGACCTTATGTACCCACTGCTGGATAAGGGTTACCACTTGTACGTGGACAACTTTTATACCAGCATTCCCTTGTTCAGGTCCCTTGCCGCCAGATCCACGTTCGCTTGTGGGACCGTGCGGAAAAATCAACGCGGCCTCCCTGCCTACCCCCTCCAGGTACCTATCCCCAGGGGTGAGACCCGTGCACTTACCAGTGGAAACCTGTTGCTGGTCAGGTATAAGGACAAGAGGGATGTCCTTATGCTGTCCACAATCCACGGTAACAGCACCACCCCAGTCCCTGTGCGAGGTACCGCGGCAACGGTCCTCAAGCCCGATTGTATCGTCGACTACAATCGGTATATGGGAGGAGTTGATCTCTCTGATCAAGTCCTCACGCCATATAACGCCATGCGCAAAACCCGGGCATGGTACAAAAAAGTTGCGGTCTACATGGTGCAGGTTGCCATGTACAACTCTTTTGTACTATCCCGAAGCGCTGGCAGCACAGGGACATTCCTCCAATTCTATGAGGCAGTCCTCAAAGACCTGATCTTTTCGGACCGGGAAAGAGCAGGCCGGAGTACCTCGGGAACTGGAGGCGCCCGGATCGTCCCTGGCCAACACTTTCCAGGTGTGGTCCCCCATACTGGAAAGAAGGGACGAACCCAAAAAAAGTGCAGAGTGTGTCACAAGAGGGGGATACGGAAGGACACCACAACTCAATGTGACACGTGCCCCGATCATCCGGGCCTCTGCATTATCGATTGCTTCAGGGAGTATCACACTTCCATGGAGTACTAAATTTTTATAATCCCCAACAGTTCACTAGAGAACATAAAACACTATGGCTCTCAGACTTTGGAGACACGAAAACAATTTTTCTTTCCCCAAAAAATATTAGTTTTAGTGCAGGCATCCTCAAACTGCGGCCCTCCAGATGTTGTAAAACTATAACTCCCAGCATGCCCAGACAACCTACAGCCATCATCAGGGCATGGTGGGAATTGTAGTTTTACAACATCTGGAGGGCCGCAGTTTTAGGATGCCTGCTTAGTGTCTCCAAAGTCTGAGAGCCATACATATTGGGCATCGTCGCGTGCGTAAAAGTCGTCGCTATAAAAATAACTTTTTACCAAACGCCTCGGATGAACGGTGTTAAAAATATAAAATAAAAACGGTGCCAAAACACATATTTTTTGGGCAAAATTTAAATTTAAATCCATTTTGCCGGTAATAAAGCAAGGGTTAACAGCCAAACAAAACTAAACATTTATTGCCCCAATTATGTAGTTTGCAGAAACACCCCATATGTGGTCGTAAATGGCTATATAGCCGCACGGCAGGGCATAGAACGAAGGGAACTCCATACGGTTTCTGGAAGGCAGATTTTGATGGACAGTTTTTTTTTTTTACACCATGTCCCATTAGAAGCCCCCCCTGATGTAGCCTAGACTAGAAACTCCAAAAAAGTGACCCCATCTAAGAAACTACACCCCTCAAGGTATTCAAAAATTACTTTACAAACTATGTTAACCCTTTAGGTGTTCCACAAAACTAAATAGCGAATGTAGAAACAATTTTAGAATTAAATTTTTTTGTTACATTGCCTCAAAAAAGAGTAATATAGAGCAACCAAAAATCTAATTTACCCCAAAAATTGTCCCAAAACAACAACCACCTTATCCCGTAGTTTCCTAGATGGGGTCACTTTTATGGAGTTTCTACTCTAGGGGTGCATCAGGGGGCTTGAAAGGGTACATGGTGTAAATAAACCAGTCCAGCAAAATCTGCCTTCCAAAAACCGTATGGCGTTCCCCTTCTTCTATGTCCTGCCGTTTAGCCAAACAGTAGTTTACGACCACATTTGGGGTGTTTTTGCAAACTACAGAATCAGGGCAACCCATTTTGAGTTTTGTTTGGCAGTTAACCCTTGTTTTACTCCTGGAAAAAACTGATTATATTGGAAAATTTTCCAAAAAATAGAAATTTCTAAATTGTTTCTCCATCTGCCATTAACTCTTGTGGAACACCTAAAGGGTTAACAAAGTTTGTAAACCCAGTTTTGAATACCTTGAGGGGTGTACTTTCTTAGATGGAGTCACTTTTTTGAAATTTCTATTCTAGGGGTGCAACAGGGGGCTTCAAATGGGACATGGTATAAACAAAACCAGTCCTGCAAAATCTGCCTTCCAAAACCCATATGGTGTTCCCCTCCTTCTATGTGCTACCGTTCGGCCAAACAGTAGTTTACGACCACATATGGGGTGTTTTTGCAAACTACAGAATCAGGGCAATCCATTTTGAGTGTTGTTTGGCAGTTAACCCTTGTTTTACTCCTGGAAAAAACTGATTATATTGGAAAATTTTCCAAAAAATAGAAATTTCAAAATTGTTTCTCCATCTGCCATTAACTCTTGTGGAACACCTAAAGGGTTAACAAAGTTTGTAAACCCAGTTTTGAATACCTTGAGGGGTGTACTTTTTTAGATGGAGTCACTTTTTTGAAATTTCTATTCTAGGGGTGCAACAGGGGGCTTCAAATGGGACATGGTATAAACAAAACCAGTCCTGCAAAATCTGCCTTCCAAAACCCATATGGTGTTCCCCTCCTTCTATGTGCTACCGTTCGGCCAAACAGTAGTTTACGACCACATATGGGGTGTTTTTGCAAACTACAGAATCAGGGCAACCCATTTTGAGTGTTGTTTGGCAGTTAACCCTTGTTTTACTCCTGGAAAAAATTGATTATATTGGAAAATTTTCCAAAAAAATAGAAATTTCAAAATTGTTTCTCCATCTGCCATTAACTCTTGTGGAACACCTAAAGGGTTAACAAAGTTTGTAAACCCAGTTTTGAATACCTTGAGGGGTGTACTTTCTTAGATGGAGTCACTTTTTTGAAATTTCTATTCTAGGGGTGCAACAGGGGGCTTCAAATGGGACATGGTATAAACAAAACCAGTCCAGCAAAATCTGCCTTCCAAAACCCATATGGTGTTCCCCTCCTTCTATGTGCTCCCGTTCGGCCAAATAGTAGTTTACGACCACATATGGGGTGTTTCTGTAAACTACAGAATCAGGGCAACCCATTTTGAGTGTTGTTTGGCAGTTAACCCTTGTTTTACTCCTGGAAAAAATTGATTATATTGGAAAATTTTCCAAAAAATAGAAATTTCAAAATTGTTTCTCCATCTGCCATTAACTCTTGTGGAACACCTAAAGGGTTAACAAAGTTTGTAAACCCAGTTTTGAATACCTTGAGGGGTGTACTTTCTTAGATGGAGTCACTTTTTTGAAATTTCTATTCTAGGGGTGCAACAGGGGGCTTCAAATGGGACATGGTATAAACAAAACCAGTCCTGCAAAATCTGCCTTCCAAAACCCATATGGTGTTCCCCTCCTTCTATGTGCTACCGTTCGGCCAAACAGTAGTTTACAACCACATATGGGGTGTTTCTGCAAACTACAGAATCAGGGCAACCCATTTTGAGTGTTGTTTGGCAGTTAACCCTTGTTTTACTCCTGGAAAAAATTGATTATATTGGAAAATTTTCCAAAAAATAGAAATTTCAAAATTGTTTCTCCATCTGCCATCAACTCTTGTGGAAGACCTAAAGGGTTAATGAAGTTTGAAAAAACAGTTTTGAATACCTTGAGGGGTGTAGTTTCTAGAATGGGGTCATTTTTGGGAGGTTTCTATTATCTAAGCCTCACAATATGACTGCAAACCTGAACTGGTCCATAAAAAGTGGGATTTTGAAGATTTCTCAAAAATTTCAAAATTTGCTTCTAAACTTCTAAGCCTTGTAACATCCCCAAAAAATAAAATATCATTCCCAAAATGCTACAAACATGAAGTAGACATATGGGGAATGTAAAGTCATCACAATTTTTGGGGGTATTACTATGTATTACAGAAGTAGAGAAACTGAAACTTTGAAATTTGCTAATTTTTCAAAATTTTTGGTAAAAAATGTATTTTTTTATGCAAAAAAATTAACTTTTTTGACCCAATTTTAGCAGTGTCATGAAGTACAATATGTGACGAAAAAACAATCTCAGAACGGCCTGGGTAAGTCGAAGCGTTTTAAAGTTATGAGCACTTAAAGTGACACTGGTCAGATTTGCAAAAAATGGCCTGGTCCTTAAGGTGAAAATGAGCCTGGTCCTTAAGGGGTTAAGGGAGTTATGGTGGCAAAATGAGCAACTACCACATCAAAAATTTCCTTTGGGTAGATTACTTAGAAGCCAGTTTTTACTCCTACTGGGCTGAAACCTACTTCTGACAAGTCTGTCTTTTACAGTGTGGGCCCTCCTGAAGGAGATAAGTGGTTTCTGCTTGGTGAGCTCATTCAGGGTTGCATCTCTCCTCAATACGTCCCAATTCTTAAAAATAACGGAGCGAATACGCTCTGCCATGGGACTGTATTTGAATGAGGCCTGTATTTGAATGATACCATCGAGGCCTTCTGCAATTTTGCTGATAAAGATATTAAACCATATGGGTCCCAGAATAGATCCCTGAGGTACCCCACTGGTAACAAGACCATGGTCTGAATATTCTCCATTGACTACAACCCTCTGTTGTCTGTCCCTCAGTCACTGCCCAATCCATTCAACAATATGGGAGTCCAAGCCCAAAGATTCTAATTTATTGATTAGCCTTCTATGTGGGACAGTATCAAAAGCTTTACTAAAGTCTAGATAAGCGATGTCTACTGCACCTCCGCCATCTATTATTTTAGTCACCCAATCAAAAAAAATCAATAAGATTAGTTTGACATAATCTCCCTGAAGTAAACCCATGCTGTTTTTCATCTTTCAATCCATGGGATTTTAGATGTTCCACAATCCTCTCCTTAAGTATGGTTTCCATTAATTTCCCCACTATTGATGTCAGGCTTACTGGCCTATAGTTGCCCGATTCCTCCATACTACCTTTCTTGTGAATGGGCACAACATTTGCTATTTCCAATCTTCTGGGATGACTCCTGTTACCAGTGATTGGTTAAATAAATCTGTTAATGGTTTTGCTAGTACACATCTAAGCTCTTTTAATAGCTTTGGGTTTATCCCATCAGGCCCCTGTGACTTATTTGTATTAATTTTAGACAGCTGACTTAGAACCTCTTCCTCTGTAAAGACACGTGCATCGAAAGATTTATTAGTCTTCCTTCCTAACTTAGGTCCTTTTCCTTTATTTTCCTTACTGCAAGGCCCAATGTTCTACACCACTATAAAGGCTCTCTGCACCCAGGAAATAGCAGTTTTCTAAAAAAAATTGCAGCAAATATATTCGGATCAAACAAAAAAAAAATCCAAAAAATTTGGCGAACCGGCGAATCGAATTTTTGAAAAATTCACTCATCTCTAGCTATGGCATCCGAGGCCCCCTCGACCCCCAACACCCCCCCCCCCCCTTCATTGTCAAGACATCTATGCTGGGCTGGAAGAGGACAAGGAGTGCAGATTCCCATGCGCTCCAACTATGAGCAATTTCATTTGTATTGAAACATAGAAACATAGAAACATAGAATGTGTCGGCAGATAAGAACCATTTGGCCCATCTAGTCTGCCCAATATATCTGAATCCTATGAATAGCCCTGGCCCTATCTTATATGAAGGATGGCCTTATGCCTATCCCATGCATGCTTAAACTCCTTCACTGTATTTGCAGCTACCACTTCTGCAGGAAGGCTATTCCATGCATCCACTACCCTCTCAGTAAAGTAATACTTCCTTATATTACTTTTAAACCTTTGCCCCTCTAATTTAAAACTGTGTCCTCTTGTGGTAGTTTTTCTTCTTTTAAATATGCTCTCCTCCTTTACCGAGTTGATGGAATCACTCATAGCTGCAGGACAAGAAACCACAGGTGGAAGGAGGGAGCGAACAAATTTGTACTTACTTTTCTTTCTTTAAAAATATGGCTGAGCTCCACTACTTCTCCACAGACTACACGGGAGCGCGCACGTTTTCTCAACATAATGTGACGTTCCTACAAGAGGTTTCAGAATATCACGTGATTTCATACAGTTAGGACCGCCCACTATGCACTTTTCTATAGACATTTATTCTGAGATAATTACTGATTTAATTGTAATTATATTCTTTCTGACATCTATATTAGATTATAACAATATATTATTGACATGATTTAATTATCAATATTAATGTGGAGATGGGAATACCTCTTTAAGTATTTTCTTTTTATTTATTTTTTCCTGGAGAACCCCTTAAGGATAGTTCATCAGTATGCAATCGGTGCGGGTCCATCACCCTGCAGCCTCTAGCCAGGAGCACAGCTCCATTCAAAGTGTAGTGGCTATGCCAGGTTACTGCAGCTCAGCTCCCATTTAGGCTACATTCACACGTCAGTATTTTCCTATATCCCGATTTTCGGTCCGTTTTTTGCGGATCCGTTGTTCCTGAAAATGTTTCCGTATGTCATCCGTTTTTTGCGGATCCGCAAAAAACGGAAACATGTATAAATTTCAATAATCAAATAAAGTTGTCTGGATTTCTTTGAAAAAAAATTGAAAAAAATAAAGAAAAAAAATTGTTATGTGTTTCCAGGAACAGATTCCGCATAAAACGGATGACATACGGAATGACATCCGAATGTCTTCCGTTTTTTGCGGATCCATTGACTTTGTATTGTACCAGGATCCGAATTTTGCGGAAAAGAATAGGACATGTTTTATATTTAAACGGACATGCGGAACGGAAAAACGGAAACGGACAGCACACATTGTGCTGTCCGATTTTTTCCAGGACCCATTGAAAATGAATGGGTCCAGATCTGGTCCTGATCTGTTCCGCAAAAAAACGGAACAGATCAGGAAAGAAAAAACGGACGTGTGAATGGACCCTTAAGTGAATGTAACCTGGCATGGCCAACTTTGCTTCTGGCTTCTTTCAAAATGTTAGTTCTGGTGCCTGGCAGATGCTCAAAACAGATGATCACTGGAGGTGCAGGGTTTTGGACCCCCACCATGAACCATTGATGAACTATCCTGGGGTCAGGAACAGTGGCGGATCCAGTGCCTGGTCTTGGGAAGGGCACTTCCAGATTATTTTCTGTCCGCCGCCACAAAACAATGGTGCTTATAGACAGGGGCGTAGCTATAGGCTCATGGGCCCTGGTACCGTTTCCTAACACCACCAGACCCCTGCACGCCCACCATGCCCAATGGCAGAACTAAAATCTCACAGAGAAAATACATTTTAATCCAATAAGTGCATAATAATAATGATGATAAGGATGCCATCTAAAAGTAGTAAATTATTATTATTATTTTTTTTAAAGTAGGCACTGTCTGTGGCAGCATAGTGACTTCTGTGTTACAGGGGGGCTGTCCTCGCTGCCAAAGAATCTCCCCCTGCCACTTGATTGATAGGGACAGATATCTCGCCGTACCAGTACAATTGCACGCCTGCGCTGCTGCTCTGAGTAGTGGCGCATGTGCTCAGAGTCAGAGGCTCTGCTGGAACAGAGACTGTGCATTCACTGCAACCCAGAAGTAGTAGCACATGTTCTCTGCTCTTCTACCATTGTATCAGCAGTGCAGGAGGGCGATTTTCAGGGCCCCACAACATGTCCAGAGACTCCAGCCTCCAGCCCTATCAGTCAAGAGATTCCTCATCTGCAGCAGCCAGCAGGGACAGTCACAGACTGGGGGGGTTAGTTTATCACGCCGCCAGTTAATACATCAGGGACCCCCTGGCATGGGGCCTGGGCATAGATAAGTGCACACTGGGTGATCCATAGGCAGGGCCGGGTGGCTGCCCTCATCCACCAGTCTGTCCCTAATGCCAGTCAATACCCCCATAGGAAATCTCTCATCAGATGTGAGAGCAGCAGCGATTGATCAGTCAGGATTAATGTGCACAGTGGGAGGCCCCCCTTTTAGGCAAGTGACAAACTCAGCTCTGCTACATCTACAATAAGCAACTACAGCAAATGTAATGCCAAACTGCAGTTCCTCTATGTGATGTCTTGGATAGCTTCCACCAGGTTGGTCACGAGACTCACTCAAGGACAGTCACTCACTCACTCACTCACTCACTTAAACGGACCTGGAGGCTGGACCCCGGTTGGACGGTCCAGTTCATCACGCCGCCGGCGCCGCGCTCACCTCAGTATCAAAAGTGTCTCGCAGAGTCACAGGACAGGAGTCACTCGCAGACGTCGCAACAAACCTGCGGTCAGCACACAGCTTCCTCTTCCTGAACTGAAGCCGCTCCCCCTCCTCACTTCGCCTGCTCTGCACAGTGCATGTGACGCAGGGCTCGCCTCTCAGCCTCCGCTCTCCGCCCCATGTGATTTTAGTTATTTAATCAAGTTAGCTGTGGGCCGCACCGCCCGCTTTAATGTGGCTCTTCTGGCTTGAGGGGGTCCCCCTGACTTAGGGGCCCGATCGCAATTGCGACCGCTGCGACCCCTATAGCTACGCCAGTGCTTATAGAACAGACTACACAGTGTATAGGTATACTGTGTGGCACAGTGTAGGCTATATGTGTATAACATAAACATATTTCATAGGAAAACTTAGTTACTTGGCTTGGCCCTTGGGGATCTCGGACACCACTTCCACACTTGGCCGGGGGCTCAGTGGAGCTGATGTGTTTTATCCTAATGAGAAAGATTTCATAATAAGGATTTGGAGAAAGGGCAGAGGGGTAGCAGAGCAGGGAGAGGCTGGTGCTGCTACTAGGGGGGTCATATCATAGGGGAGTAATAAAGCCCACCATAATGCCCCCCAGTAGAAATAATTCTCCTTATAATGTGACAGTGCAAAAAATACCCCCTTGTAATGCCCCCAGTTGAGCTAATGTCCCCATAGTGCCCCCATAATGTGCCAGTATAAAATACCCCTATATAGTTCCCCCAGTAAAGGCCCCCATAGTGCTCCTCTCCCCCCTTCCTCCTAGTGCCCCCCATAATGTACCAGTATAAGATGCCCCATATATAGTGCCCCAGTAGATGCTCAGTGTCCCCCATAATTTACAAGTATAAAATAAACCTTCTTAGTGCCCCTGTAGATGAGCCCATAGTACTCCTCTCCCACTTCCCCATAGTACCCACCATAATGTGTCCCAGTATAAAATGCTACTGTAGAGAGCCCCCCATATAAAAATTTTTTATATTCTTTGTGGCCTCAGTAGATGCCCCTATAGTGCCCACCAATAATGTGCCAGTAATAAGTTCCCCGCAATGTGCCAGTAAAATGTGCCCCCTCAATGTGCCTGTAACAAGAGCCCCCCCAATGTGCCAGTAACAAAAGCCCCCCCAATGCGCCAGTAACAAGAGCCCCCCCAATGTGCCAGTAACAAGAGCCCCCCCAATGTGCCAGTAACAAGAGCCCCCCCCAATGTGCCAGTAACAAGAGCCCCCCCAATGTGCCAGTAACAAGAGCCCCCCCAATGTGCCAGTAACAAGAGCCCCCTCCAATGTGCCAGTAACAAGAGCCCCCCCAATGTGCCAGTAACAAGAGCACCCCCAATGTGCCAGTAAAAAGAGCCCCGCTAATGTGCCAGTAGCAAGAGCTTCCCCCAATGTGCCAGTCACAAGAGCCCCCCATTATGTGCCAGTAACAAGACCCCCCCAATGTGCCAGTAACAAGAGCCCCCCCAATGTGCCAGTAGCAAGAGCTCCCCCCAATGTGCCAGTAACAAGAGCCCCCCCAATGTGCCTGTAACAAGAGCCCCCCCAATGTGCCAGTAACAAGAGCCCCCCAATGTGCCAGTAACAAGACCCCCCCAATGTGCCAGTAACAAGACCCCCCTAATGTGTCAGTAACAAGAGCCCCCCCAATGTGCCAGTCACAAGAGCCCCCCCATTATGTGCCAGTAACAAGAGACCCCCTAATGTACCAGTAACACTATTGTACATATAAAAAAAACCTGTTATACTTACCTCCATTTCAGCTATGCGATGCAGGCCTGTGTCCCACACTGTACGGCTCAGGCGGTGCAATGACGTCATCGCGCTGCCTGCGCCGGCCTCCGCTAGGCTGCAGGCACTAGGCCGGAAGCCTATCAGAGGAAGGGGAAGGGATACGCCTCTCCTTCCCCTGCCGCAGCACAGCCATCTGTATTGCTGTCCTGAGGACAGCGATACAGATGACTGGAGATGAGCGCTTCCAAAATGTAAGCACTCATCTCCCTGTGCCCTGGTAATTGCCCCGTTGCCTTCCTTCCCTGGAGCAGCCAAAGGTCAGGAACCTGTAAAATCCCTTTAATTCTATCAAACCATGGCCACCATCAATGTTTGTTGCATACTTTTGATTGGTATTTTTAATATTACGGTACAACTCAGGGGGATTTTTTAGGCTCTTTGGCTGTCTTTCTAGAAATGACGATGTGTCATGGCTCATTTTAGGAGCACAAAGAGAGCCAGCTCACTTTGTTAATGTACAGTCGTGGCCAAAAGTTTTGAGAATTACATAAATATTGGAACTTGGAAAAGTTGCTGCTTAAGTTTTTATAATAGCAATTTGCATATACTCCAGAATGTTATGAAGAGTGATCAGATGAATTGCATAGTCCTTCTTTGCCATGAAAATTAACTTAATCCCAAAAAAAACCTTTACACTGCATTTCATTGCTGTCATTAAAAGACCTGCTGAGATCATTTCAGTAATCGTCTTGTTAACTCAGGTGAGAATGTTGACGAGCACAAGGCTGGAGATCATTATGTCAGGCTGATTTGGTTAAAAAGGCAGACTTGACCTGTTAAAAGGAGGGTGATGCGTGAAATCATTGTTCTTCCATTGTTAACCATGGTGACCTGCAAAGAAACGCGTGCAGCCATCATTGCGTTGCATAAAAATGGCTTCACAGGCAAGGATATTGTGGCTACTAAGATTGCACCTCAATCAACAATTTATAGGATCATCAAGAACTTCAAGGAAAGAGGTTCAATTCTTGTTAAGAAGGCTTCAGGGCGTCCAAGAAAGTCCAGCAAGCACCAGGATTGTCTCCTAAAGAGGATTCAGCTGCGGGATCGGAGTGCCACCAGTGCAGAACTTGCTCAGGAATGGCAGCAGGCTGCACGCACAGTGAGGCAAAGACTTTTGGAAGATGGCCTGGTGTCAAGAAGGGCAGCAAAGAAGCCACTTCTCTCCCAAAAAAACATCAGGGACAGATTGATCTTCTGCAGAAAATATGGTGAATGGACTGCTGAGGACTGGGGCAAAGTCATATTCTCCAATGAAGCCTCTTTCCGATTGTTTGGGGCATCAGGAAAAAGGCTTGTCCAGAGAAAAGGTGAGCACTACCATCAGTCCTGTGTCATGCCAACAGTAAAGCATCCTGAGACCATTCATTGTGGGGTTGCTTCTCATCCAAGGGAGTGGGCTCACTCACAATTTTGCCAAAAACACAGCCATGAATAAAGAATGGTACCAAAACACCCTCCAACTGCAACTTCTTATAACAATCCAACAACAGTTTGGTGAAGAACAAAGCATTTTCCAGCACGATGGAGCACCGTGCCATAAGGCAAAAGTGATAACTAAGTGGCTTCGGGGACCAAAACGTTGACATTTTGGCTCCATGGCCTGGAAACTCCCCAGATCTTAATCCCATTGAGAACTTGTGGTCAATCCTTAAGAGGTGGATGGACAAACAAAAACCCACTAATTCTGACAAACTCTAAAAAAGTGATTATGAAAGAATGGGTTGCTATCAGTCAGGAATTGGCCCAGAAGTTGATTGAGAGCATGCCCAGTCGAATTGCAGAGGTCCTGAAAAAGAAGGGCCAACACTGCAAATACTGACTCTTTGCATAAATGTCATGTAATTGTCGATAAAAGCCTTTGAAACGTATGAAGTACGTGTAATTATATTTCACTACATCACAGAAACAACTGAAACAAAGATCTAAAAGCAGTTTAGCAGCAAACTTTGTAAAAACTAATATTTGTGTCATTCTTAAAACTTTTGGCCACGACTGTATCTTCATCCTGCATCCAAAGTGTCTCTTATCCCAAACAGGTAGAGGTTAAAATACTGATAGTTGTGATATTGTACGTAACTATACCAGGCTTTTGTCCAATTTTCTGAGACACATATGTGATCTGCTTTAACTTCTTAGAATAATTACAATTAGTATAATTAGAAGGAATTATCGTAGCTTAATTCGTACTACATTTAGACTGAAACTAAATAACTAAATAATTTATTTTGTTTTGTACTGTACATTTTTGGAGGGATTTAATAGGGATAGGGGGCAATGGTACATGTATAGCTTGGGATCTGGGACTAATGATGCTTGCTGTAGATCTGCCCTGCAGAAAGCACACAAGCAAGGAGGAAATCAAATAATTACAGTCAGGTCCATAAATATTGGGACCTCGACACAATTCTAACATTTACACCACCACAATGGATTTGAAATGAAACACACAAGATGTGCTTTAACTGCAGACTGTCAGCTTTAATTTGAGGGTATTTACATCCAAATCAGGTGAACGGTGTAGGAATTACAACAGTTTGCATATGTGCCTCCCACTCGTTAAGGGACCAAAAGTGTAGCAAGCCATCATTAGGCTGAAAAAACAAAACAAACCCATCAGAGAGATAGCAAAAACATTAGGCGTGGCCAAAACAACTGTTTGGAACATTCTGAAAAAGAAGGAATGCACCGGTGAGCTCAATAACACCAAAAGACCCGGAAGACCACGGAAAACAACTGTGGTGGATGACCGAAGAATTCTTTCCCTGGTGAACAAACACCCTTCACAACAGTTGGCCAGATCAAGAACACTCTCCAGGAGGTAGGTGTATGTGTGTCAAAGTCAACAATCAAGAGAAGACTTCACCAGAGTGAATACAGAGGGTTCACCACAAGATGTAAACTATTGGTCAGCCTCAAAAACAGGAAGGCCAGATTAGAGTTTTCCAAACGACATCTAAAAAAGCCTTCACAGTTCTCAAACAACATCCAATGGACAGATGAGACCAAGATCAACTTGTACCAGAGTGATAGGAAGAGAAGTGTATGGAGAAGGAAAAGAACTGCTCATGATCCTAAGCATACCACCTCATCAGTGAAGCATGGTGGTGGTAGTGTCATGGCGTGGGCATGTATGGCTGCCAATGGAACTGGTTCTCTTGTATTTATTGATGATGTGACTGCTGACAAAAGCAGCAGGATAAATTCTGAAGTGTTTTGGGCAATACTATCTGCTCATATTCAGCCAAATGCTTCAGAACTCATTGGACGGCGCTTCACAGTGCAGATGGACAATGACCCAAAGCATACTGCAAAAGCAACCAAAGAGTTTTTTTTAAGGGAAAGAAGTGGAATGTTATGCAATGGCCAAGTCAATCACCTGACCTGAATCCGATGGAGCATGCATTTCCCTTGCTGAAGACAAAACTGAAGGGAAAATGCCCGAAGAACAAGCAGGAACGGAAGACAGTTGCAGTAGAGGCCTAGCAGAGCATCACCAGGGATGAAACCCAGCGTCTGGTGATGTCTATGCGTTCCAGACTTCAGGCTGTAATTGACTGCAAAGGATTTGCAACCAAGTATTAAAAAGTGAAAGTTTCATTTATGATTATTATTCTGTCCCATTACTTTTGGTCCCTCAACAAGCGGGAGGCACATATGCAAACTGTTGTAATTCCTACACCGTTCACCTGATTTGCATGTAAATACCCTCAAATTAAAGCTGACAGTCTGCAGTTAAAGCACATCTTGTTTGTTTAATTTCAAATCCATTGTGGTGGTGCATAGAGCCAAAAATCTTAGAATTGCATAGATGTCCAATATTTATGGACCTTACTGTATGTATAAATCTATAAGGGGTCAGTACAGAGATCTCTCCAATCATTTATTTATCCCCAGGACTGTGACTGTGACGAGGGGACATCCTCTGCGTCTGGAGGAAAGAAGGTTTGTACACAAACATAGAAGAGGATTCTTTACGGTAAAAGCAGTAGTGCAGAATACAATGATAAGGCAGTTGTGCAGCAGAACAGTTTTTTACTGAAGAACTCAAACACAAAGACAGTTCTGAATCTTATATGTATGAGCAGCTTCACATCTACAGGCCTTTCACATTTAGATAATCTTCCATTTGCTGTTATAACAACCTCCAGTCATCCTAAAAGTTTATTTTTTTAGTTTAGACTTTGGAAGTAGCCTGTTGGACAAAGACATTGCAAAGTCAGGTGAGATTTAGGCCATAGTAGAGGTGGAGACAGAGAGCAGTAGGGCCTTGTGCCTGATGTGTGCGGCCTCCTCCCCCTTTAATGCCAACAAGGCCTTTACATTTTTTACTGTACAAAAATACAATAGTACTCACAGCAACCAATAAAATACCATATTTTATTTTTCCAGACCGGTTACATATGTTATTGTGGAAACACTAATGTTAAAGGGGTTTTCTGGGTCTTTAATATCGATTACTAGAGATGACCTTGCGGCTCACAGTCGTTTTGCGACGAACTTTCGCTATTCGCCGAACGGGCAAACACATGGTGATGTCGGCTGGCGCCATATTCTTTTACATTGTGAAGAACTTTGACCCATGACACATCCATCAGGTGGTACAGGACAGCCAATTGAGACATTTCAGCACATGGACATACCCCCTACCTTATAAATAAACCCGATCTGGCAGCCATTTTACATTCAGTCTTTTGCCAGTGTAGGGAGAGGTTGCTGTGTGGAGCAGGGACAGGCTGTTAGGGACACCAACTGAGGGGTGTAATATACTTATAATATACTTTCAAACATAGAAAGTATATTATAGTGCATTTGTATTGTACAGCAGTTGTGTGCAGTTCTGCTGCGATACTGCAGCTATACAGAGTGACAAACGCTATTGGAACCAATAATTTCTACTGGTGTGATATACCAGTTGCCCCCCCAAAAAAGTGGCCTACAGTAAAAATTGTATCCACTGACCGCATAATGTACCTCGAGCCACATAATCACAGTTTCTTTTCTGTCAGGTGAATGCCTCATCTTTAAGGCCCGTACTCCTGTGGCCTAAAATAAAATTTTTGTAGGCTCCAACAGGGCACATTTCAGAGAATTTCCATTTAAAATGTCCCCTGATTAAGATACATATTATTTGTTGGAATTTTTGTCATTGATCCCCCTCTAGTAGATCACTGTACATGTTGTGGGACTATTTGTACACTTCTACTAAGTATTTGGTGGCTCCAAATATGAGCTGAAGGTTTTTCAGGTTCGCCTGCCATTAAAGTGAATGGGGCCCTCCGTGAACTTGCAGTTTGCGAACATTTGATCGCATTCACGAACCGTCCCGGTCGATGTTCGTCCATCACTATTGATAACCTATTCTTAGGATAGGTCATCAATACCTGATTGTTGGTGGTCCTGCAGTTCAGCTGTTTGAAGAGACAGCAGCTGTCATGCCCCACTCTGACGATGTGCGGAGGTCGGCCAGGATAGCAGCACGAAGTTAGTGTTTGTTTTGGTGCCGTGCTGGATCCGCCTCTCATTAGGTGCACTGGGTGGAGTCATTAGTTTCAATGGCACTCCAGCCAAGTGATCTAAGCGGATTATACTAATCATTGTGGTCTGGGAAGCTAGGAGGGAAGGTTGGCTGTCTGTTTCTGCTCTGGAAGATAAGTGTCATTTCTAGTTTGGTTGTTTTGTGTCATCTCTCCCATCCAGGTTCTGTGTGAGCAGGCTGCTCCTATTTCCCCACTTCACCATCTCAGGGAATTCAGGGTTTTGTCAGCCCAGGCTGGAGGACACATCACACCTACCTTCAAGGTCTGTATGTGGGCTGAGCAGTGCAGGGAAAGAGGTCAGGGATTAGCTAGGAGGCGACCCTTCCCCTGTCTCTCGTCCAGAGCCTGGTTGGTGTGTTATCTGTTATTCGGAGTGCACGCCCGCCGTGACAGCAGCACTCCAGTGAGTGCAGTGGCCTCCTCTCAGCAAACCAAGCACAACGGCATCCATTAGATTGCGGCTGTGCTTGGTGTTGCAGCTCCACCTTCACTTGAATAGGATTGAGTTGCGCCTAGGCCATTAGACGTGATGTCACTGATCTAGGGAAAGGACGAAACGCACGCTGAAGCACCGCTGCCTCTTCAAACAGGTGATGGGCAGGTGTACTGGTTGTTGGAGCCCCACCCGGTCAGGTATTGGTGACCTATTGTGAGGATAGGTCATCAGTATTAAACACACCGAAAACCCCTTTAGGTCTACGTTCACATCGTCCTTTTATTCCCTGTTCTTCTGATTCATCAGAAGAACAGAAAACAACAAAGAAATGGATCCTTTATTTTGAGCATACGTTATGCTGAGTTATGCTCATTTTGCATCTTATTTAGCCATTTCTGTCTGAGATCCTTTAAGATGGAAAAAAGTCCTCCACAAAATACTTTTTTTCTGTCCCAAATAATGGATCTGAGAGTTGTTTTATACTCGCCTATTTTGTTTTGCATCTTAAACTGGGTTAGGTTATCAAATAGATTGGCTTGGTTAATTTTGGGTCAAGCTTAACCTTTATATGTCCAGGCATTTTCGCTACTCTAGTGTTGGGGATGTGTAGTGTCCCACTAGGTAAAGGTGGGCACTACACAAGGGTCAATTGGGCCACGTTTTACTCCTACTCTTGAGGGACAGTGGCAGTATATTTAACCGTCCATTTTAATGTATTTTCTATATGCTTTTATGTGTATTGTTCCCCTGTGATATGTGCAGCAGGCCTATTGGGGTGTAGTGTAGCATCCTAGACACTAGAGGGAGATAGAGAGCCCCTAGTATAAATGTCCAGGCCCAGACAGGGAGGAGTTAGTCTGTAGTCAGGAGTCTGTGGAGACAGAAGTGAGAAGGCACCAGCCAGAGACAAGCTGAGGGCCTCCTCCTGCCATGCAGCTAGACAGCCCAGGCTACTAGTTGCTACCAGGAGGCTAGTGGAAGGATCCTAGCCTGCCTGAAGTTTCCCTGAGTCTATGTCAGCTCAGAAGATTCACCCCAGTAGAAGAGATGTGCCTCCTGGGAGAAACCTGCAGTTCCCACATGCCAAGCAGAGCCAGAGTTCCAGCTAAACTCAAGTAAGCTGAACGGCAGAAGAGTCATAAATATAGAGCAAGGATAAATACGGGAGGAAGATTATTTGCCAAGGATAAAAGCCAGCATTTGGGCGTTCGGGCCTTGGGATAGAAAGCAGACAGGAGTTCTAGGAACAGTGTACTCTATATCTGAGGAGAAGGTACAACCTGATCTGAGTGTGTGTGATTATTACCCTCCGAGTATCTTGCAAGGAATATACCTGCCATTGTTGATGTAAGCCTGCTTGTGAATGGAACTTGATTTGATGGACTGTATTAACATCCAACTGTACAAAGTAGAACTGTTGTTCCAGTAAAGCAAAGTTTGGTTTACCATACAACCGTGTTCCTCCATTACTGCAACTATAAATCGGTGTGCCACCGTTACAGGCACTGGCATCACGATTCTTAAAGGGACCTTGCCCCAGGCACATAAAACACCTGCAACATCCAGGGCACCTCATCAACCATCAGGCCTGGTCCCTATATACAGAGTGTGCCCCAGAGGACTCCTGTGCCAGCCTCTCCTTCACTGCCGCATGCCTGCCCAGGGTTTTCCTACGGAACTGTCAGTAACCCTTGCTTGCCCATAAACCGTGACCTCACAATCGCAATACCTTGCAGGTCTGGCGTGCTGCAGATGCTCTGTGCTTTGATTTCTAGATTCTGCATATTGTTCTGTCTGCTGTGTCCTGGGAACTGTGGTCCGTCCTTGTTAGTATTGAAGTTTCCATTTTGTTGAGTTGCTTTTGATATGTCTTGGCTTGGCTGTCTTGCTGGGTTGTATTTCAGAGCAGGGCCAGTTCATTATATCTTTATCCATGGTCTCCATCCATCTACATTTCTGGACTCTTATCTCCTCTATCCGTGGCTGTCATCATTCAGTTCCTGTCATCTGTCGGTGAGTCTGTTTCGGTACATTGTTGTCTGTAGGTGTTGATACATGCTTTATATATGTTTCTTGTGACTGACTTTGGTTATTATGCAGTTCTGCCCCACTGTAAGTCCTGGGAGTGTCCTAGTTACAAAGAGACTTTACAGGACTATAGGTGAAGTCCAGTTCTGTGGTCTTATGAACAACCACCATTGTTACAGGGGCAGCCATCTTGCAGGACCTGTTGTTTACAGCATTTGGACCATATCACATGGACCATAGGCCAGTGACAGACATACCATAGGTGCAGCCTCTGCATACAGGCAAGGGGGCCTATACCACAATTATAAAGAGCACTTTTGGCTCAAAATGAAGGATAAAATCTGATTCATTAGATGAAGGATTGTAAGGAAAATAAGTACAATACTTATTACAAATACTCGAAAAAGTAAAATGTCTACAGTATATCCGATGACTAATGTTGTAAATTTACAAGCAACAAGTAAACCAGTAATCAAATGCACTGGTCAATGCCCAACAGTAAGCAGCTGTTTGTGGCCACACTTCTGGTCTGCTACAATCTAACTCTTATTATTTTTAATATTGCAACAAGTGTTTTCCACTGCTGGATGTAATTTGTATTATTCTTTATTCTTTAGGGATGGTCAGATGATTTATTTGTTACTATGTTGTCTGGAGTTTTTAATATTGAATTACAGAAAAAAATAATAAAAAAATCTTCAATTAAACATATGTTTTAAATAAACTGTAATTAAATCATTTCCTACAAAAACCCCAGATGTTTAGTTTAGATATTTTTGTGAAAATTGGGAAATATTGGTCAAACTGCTACAAAAGTACCTATGAGATGGGAGTTTTTAAGTTTTGAAAAAAGAGTGTACATGGACCAGAACTTCCTTAGCGGGCATTTACGCAACCATATCTGTTTTGGATACGGATGCAGACTTGGGTGGCCCTATTGATATTAATTGCTCCGCATCCGATCAGAAAAAAATGCGTCATTCACATGATCGTATTTTCAGTCCGCATTGATCTGCCTTCACCTGACTGTATTTTCGGTCCACATCCAATCCACATTTTTTGCGGATTTTCTATTTTTGCATTTTCATTTTTTACCTCCTGACTTCCTGAATCCATAACTTTTTTTTACTGTTCCATTCACATTACTTTCTAAAGGCACAATTTAATATTGCATACCGTATAGTGGGAACTGGAAAAAAAAATTCTAATGGAATCAGAAAAACACCCAATTCTGCCACAATTTTCTGGGTTTAATTTTTATGGTGTTCCTTATGCTGTAAAATTGACCTGTTCCCTTCACTCTCTGGGTCAGTCTGAATACAACAATACTATGTTTATATAGTTTTTCTTTTTTAATACTGAAAAAAAACTTGATAATTTTTTTTCTTTTCATCATCATATTCTGAAACTCAGAGCTTTTTTATAGTTAAGTCTAGGAGTGAGCGAATCTGATCTGATCCAAGATGCGAAGTTGATTAATTCCCCAACCTTGTTTTAATGCTGTACGGAGGAGACCTGTCTCCATCCAGCATTAAGATTTATCTGCTGTGTGGAGGCAAACTTCGTTAAGTCCGAAGTCTCACAAGACTTCGGTGAAGAACTTCAGGCTTCGATTGTAAAACTTTAAAAACGTTTTAAAACAGCAATCCGAAGTCAGCTTAGGTACCAAGTGATACAGGTATCTGTACAGCATTAAAACAAAGTTGGGGAATGAATTGACTTCGGCTCTTGGATCCGAAGTGGGATTTGCTCATCCCTAGTTACGTCTATGGACCTGTGTGAGGGCTCAGTTTTTCTGGGTCAATCTGTCGGTTTTTTAGAGTATGTATGATTTTTTGATCACTTTTTATTTAATTTTGGGGAGGTGAAGCGACAAAAAAATGGTGAATTGCCCATTTAGATTTTTATTTTCCCTATTAAGACAGGAATACCTTTATATTTTAATAGTTTGGACACTTTGGGATGTGGTGCTGCCTCTGATGTTTATTAATTATTAGGAAAGGGGTGTGATTATTTTTTTTTAGACCTTAGGTGACTATAAGAAGCAATTATTAGATTGCTTCTACAATACACTGCATTGAATTGCTAAAGCAATCCTTTGCAGATTTGCTATGTTGCCACATGCAGAGCTCTATATGAACAACAGCTTTAAAAGCCTTGGTTTCTTCAGATAGACAAAGGCTTTCAGAACTAACCAACAGATCCCCCCCAATCGCAGTGCAAGTAAGCTGTTCAAGCTCTGGGAACGCAGCCCTATTGGATTTTCCTCTCTCAGATGCCATGGTTATAATTGACCATGGCATGTTAAAGGTTAAATGTCTGAAATCACCGTTAACAAGAGCTGATTACAATGCAATGATGCTGGGAGATGTAGGTGCTTCACTGTCACATGTGAGGAGCTGCTGCCACCCACAGAAAGTGAAAAGACAAGTGTTCCAGATAATGTGAGCGCAAATTAGATAAAAGCTGAAAAATAAACTGGAGATTAATTTATACACTGAAATAGTTAAAATAATGGTGTGTACTACTCCAGATATTTTTAAGGTCTTTAGTATGAAGGCCGTAGCTATATAACATGGCTGTAGCTTTATTAGGTCTTGTTTTTTGTTGGATGGCTTGCATTTTTTAATCACACCATGTTGGGGTAAACATTTGCTATTAATTAAATGTAAGCTGAATTTCACATTGGTACCATTTTGGGTTTTTAGGTTATATTACACTCTATGGAAGGCAGAATGAACAATAAAATGTCAATTCTAGAATTGTTTACATAGAAACATAGAAGATTGACCTGGTCCTTCTAGTCTGCCCTTGTATTATTCTTTTTTTATTTTAGTTTTTTATGTAAGTATAGATATGTGTTAATCCCATGTATGTTTGTAGGGAACCTGTCAGGTTGAACATGGTATTTGATCTGCAGGCAGCATATAATCGAGCAGGAGGAGCTGAGCATATTGATATACAGTTGCAAGAAAAAGTATGTGAACCCTTTGGAAGGATATGGATTTCTGCACAAATTGGTCATAAAATGTGATCTGATCTTCATCTAAGTCACAACAATAGTCAATCACAGTCTGATTAAACTAATAACACACAAATAATGAAATGTTACTATGTTTTTATTGAACACCCCATGTAAACATTCACAGTGCAGGTGGAAAAAGTATGTGAACCCCTAGATTAATGACATCTCCAAGAGCTAATAGGAGTGAGGTGTCATCCAACTGGAGTCCAATCAATGAGATGAGATTGGAGGTGTTGGTTACAGCTGCCCTGCCCTATAAAAAACAGACACCAGTTCTGGGTTTGCTTTTCACAAGAAGCATTGCCTGATGTGAATGATGCCTCGCACAAAAGAGCTCTCAGAAGACCTACGATTAAGAATTGTTGACTTGCATAAAGCTGGAAAGGGTTATAAAAGTATCTCCAAAAGCCTTGCTGTTCATCAGTTCACGGTAAGACAAATTGTCTATAAATGGTGAAAGTTCAGCACTGCTGCTACTATCCCTAGGAGTGGCCGTCCTGTAAAAATGACTGCAAGAGCACAGTGCAGACTGCTCAATGAGGTGAAGAAGAATCCTAGAGTGTCAGCTAAAGACTTACAAAAGTCTCTGGCATATGCTAACATCCCTGTTAGCGAATCTACGATACGTAAAACTCTAAACAAGAATGGATTTCATGGGAGGATACCACAGAGGAAGCCACTACTGTCCAAAAAAAATCATTGCTGCACGTTTACAGTTTGCACAAGAGCACCTGGATGTTCCACAGCAGTACTGGCAAAATAGTCTGTGGACAGATGAAAACAAAGTTGAGTTGTTTGGAAGAAACACACAACACTATGTGTGGAAAAAAAGAGGCACAGCACACCAACATCAAAACCTCACCCCATCTGTGAAGTATGGTGGTGGGGACATCATGGTTTGGGGCTACTTTGCTGTGTCAGGGAAAAATGAATTCCCAAGTTTATCAAGAAATTTTGCTGGAGAACTTAAGGCCATCTGTCCACCAGCTGAAGCTCAACAGAAGATGGGTGTTGCAACAGGAAAACGACCCTAAGCATAGAAGTAAATCAACAACAGAATGGCTTAAACAGAAGAAAATACGCTTTCTGCAGTGGCCCAGTCAAAGTCCTGACCTCAACCCGATTAAGATGCTGTGGCATGACCTCAAGAAAGCAATTCACACCAGACATCCCAAGAATATTGCTGAAACAGTTCTGTAAAGAGGAATGGTCAAGAATTACTCCTGACCGTTGTGCACGTCTGATCTGCAACTACAGGAAACGTTTGGTTAAAGTTATTGCTGCCAAAGGAGGTTCAACCAGTTATTAAATCCAAGGGTTCACATACTTTTTCCACCTGCACTGTGAATCTTTACATGGTGTGTCTAATAAAAACATGGTAACATTTAATTATTTGTGTGTTATTAGTTTAAGCAGACTGTGATTGTCTATTGTTGTGACTTAGATGAAGATCAGATCACATTTTATGACCAATTTGTGCAGAAATCCATCCTTATAATTCCAAAGGGTTCACATACTTTTTCTTGCAACTGTATAGTTTTTTGTGAAAGGGTTCAGAAAAACTTGTAATTCATTAATTTTAATTCCTCCTCATTTTGGGCTTTAAAGTCAAGGAGGTGGTCCTATCAGTGATTGACAGCCTTATCCCTATTACTGTGTATTCAGAGATAGCTGTCAATCAGTGATAGGACCATCTCCTTGACTTCAAAGCCCAGTATGAGCAGGAATTTACCATATATCAATCTGCTTAGCTCTTCCTGCTCTATAACATGCTTACATTGCATTTTCATGGTCACAGGTTCCCTTTAAATGCACTTACTATAGATTTCCTAACCACTTCTACTGGAAGTTTGTTCCAAACTTTAACCACTCTTTCAATAAAATAATATTTCCTGACATTGCTCCTGATTAGAGTTGAGCGAACACCTGGATGTTCGGGTTCGAGAAGTTCGGCCGAACATCCCGGAAATGTTCGGGTTCGGGATCCGAACCCGATCCGAACTTCGTCCCGAACCCGAACCCCATTGAAGTCAATGGGGACCCGAACTTTTCGGCACTAAAAAGGCTGTAAAACAGCCCAGGAAAGAGCTAGAGGGCTGCAAAAGGCAGCAACATGTAGGTAAATCCCCTGCAAACAAATGTGGATAGGGAAATGAATTAAAATAAAAATTAAATAAATAAAAATTAACCAAAATCAATTGGAGAGAGGTTCCATAGCAGAGAATCTGGCTTCCCGTCACCCACCACTGGAACAGTCCATTCTCAGATATTTAGGCCCCGGCACCCAGGCAGAGGAGAGAGGTCCCGTAACAGAGAATCTGTCTTCATGTCAGCAGAGAATTAGTCTGCATGTCATAGCAGAGAATGAGGCTTCACGTCAGCCACCACTGCAACAGTCCATTGGCATATATTTAGGCCCAGCACACACACAGGCAGAGGAGAGAGGTCCCGTAACAGACAATCTGGCTTCATGTCAGCAGAGAATCAGTCTGCATGTCATAGCAGAGAATGAGGCTTCACGTCAGCCACCACTGCAACAGTCCATTGGCATATATTTAGGCCTAGCACACAGGCAGAGCAGAGAGGTCCCGTAACAGACAATCTGGCTTCATGTCAGCAGAGAATCAGTCTGCATGTCATAGCAGAGAATCAGGCTTCACGTCAGCCACCACTGCAACAGTCCATTGTCATAAATTTAGGCCCAGCACCCAGGCAGAGGAGAGAGGTCCCGTAACAGACAATCTGGCTTCATGTCAGCAGAGAATTAGTCTGCATGTCATAGCAGAGAATCAGGCTTCATGTCAGCCACCACTGCAACAGTCCATTGGCATATATTTAGGCCCAGCACCCAGGCAGAGGAGGGAGGTCCCGTAACAGAGAATCTGTCTTCATGTCAGCAGAGAATCAGTCTGCATGTCATAGCAGAGAATGAGGCTTCACGTCAGCCACCACTGCAACAGTCCATTGGCATATATTTAGGCCTAGCACACAGGCAGAGGAGAGGTTCATTCAACTTTGGGTAGCCTCGCAATATAATGGTTAAATGAAAATAAAAATAGGATTGAATGAGGAAGTGCCCTGGAGTCCAATAATATATGGTTATGGGGAGGTAGTTAATGTCTAATCTGGACAAGGGACGGACAGGTCCTGTGGGATCCATGCCTGGTTCATTTTTATGAACGTCAGCTTGTCCACATTGGCTGTAGACAGGCGGCTGCGTTTGTCTGTAATGACGCCCCCTGCCGTGCTGAATACACGTTCAGACAAAACGCTGGCTGCCGGGCAGGCCAGCACCTCCAAGGCATAAAAGGCTAGCTCTGGCCACGTGGACAATTTAGAGACCCAGAAGTTGAATGGGGCCGAACCATCAGTCAGTACGTGGAGGGGTGTGCACACGTACTGTTCCACCATGTTAGTGAAATGTTGCCTCCTGCTAACACGTTGCGTATCAGGTGGTGGTGCAGTTAGCTGTGGCGTGTTGACAAAAGTTTTCCACATCTCTGCCATGCTAACCCTGCCCTCAGAGGAGCTGGCCGTGACACAGCTGCCTTGGTGACCTCTTGCTCCTCCTCTGCCTTGGCCTTGGGCTTCCACTTGTTCCCCTGTGACATTTGGGAATGCTCTCAGTAGCGCGTCTACCAACGTGCGCTTGTACTCGCGCATCTTCCTATCACGCTCCAGTGCAGGAAGTAAGGTGGGCACATTGTCTTTGTAGCGTGGATCCAGCAGGGTGGCAACCCAGTAGTCCGCACAGGTTAAAATGTGGGCAACTCTGCTGTCGTTGCGCAGGCACTGCAGCATGTAGTCGCTCATGTGTGCCAGGCTGCCCAGGGGTAAGGACAAGCTGTCCTCTGTGGGAGGCGTATCGTCATCGTCCTGCCTTTCCCCCCAGTCACGCACCAGTGATGGACCCGAGCTGCGTTGGGTGCCACCCCGCTGTGACCATGCTTCATCCTCATCCTCCTCCACCTCCTCCTCATCCTCGTCCTCCTCGTCCTCCAGTAGTGGGCCCTGGCTGGCCACATTTGTACCTGGCCTCTGCTGTTGCCAAAAACCTCCCTCTGAGTCACTTCGAAGAGACTGGCCTGAAAGTGCTAAAAATGACCCCTCTTCCTCCTCCTCCTCCTCCTCCTCCTCCTCCTGGGCCACCTCCTCTTCCATCATCGCCCTAAGTGTTTTCTCAAGGAGACATAGAAGTGGTATTGTAACGCTGATAACGGTGTCATCGCCACTGGCCATGTTGGTGGAGTACTCGAAACAGCGCAACAGGGCACACAGGTCTCGCATGGAGGCCCAGTCATTGGTGGTGAAGTGGTGCTGTTCTGTAGTGCGACTGACCCGTGCGTGCTGCAGCTGAAACTCCACTATGGCCTGCTGCTGCTCGCACAGTCTGTCCAGCATGTGCAAGGTGGAGTTCCACCTGGTGGGCACGTCGCATATGAGGCGGTGAGCGGGAAGGCCGAAGTTACGCTGTAGCGCAGACAGGCGAGCAGCGGCAGGATGTGAACGCCGGAAGCGCGAACAGACGGCCCGCACTTTATGCAGCAGCTCTGACATGTCGGGGTAGTTGTGAATGAACTTCTGCACCACCAAATTCAGCACATGCGCCAAGCAAGGGATGTGCGTCAAATTGGCTAGTCCCAGAGCTGCAACGAGATTTCGCCCATTATCACACACCACCAGGCCGGGCTTGAGGCTCACCGGCAGCAACCACTCGTCGGTCTGTTGTTCTATACCCCGCCACAACTCCTGTGCGGTGTGGGGCCTGTCCCCCAAACATATGAGTTTCAGAATGGCCTGCTGACGTTTACCCCGGGCTGTGCTGAAGTTGGTGGTGAAGGTGTGTGGCTGACTGGATGAGCAGGTGGAAGAAGAGGAGGAGGAAGCCGAGAAGGAGGAGGTGGCAACAGGAGGCAAAGAATGTTGCCCTGCGATCCTTGGCGGCGGCAGGACGTGCGCCAAACAGCTCTCCGCCTGGGGCCCAGCTGCCACTACATTTACCCAGTGTGCAGTTAGGGAGATATAGCGTCCCTGGCCGTGCTTACTGGTCCACGTATCTGTGGTTAGGTGGACCTTGCTACAGATGGCGTTGCGCAGTGCACACTTGATTTTATCGGATACTTGGTTGTGCAGGGAAGGCACGGCTCTCTTGGAGAAGTAGTGCCGGCTGGGAACAACATACTGTGGGACAGCAAGCGACATGAGCTGTTTGAAGCTGTCTGTGTCCACCAGCCTAAATGACAGCATTTCATAGGCCAGTAGTTTAGAAATGCTGGCATTCAGGGCCAGGGATCGAGGGTGGCTAGGTGGGAATTTACGCTTTCTATCAAATGTTTGTGAGATGGAGAGCTGAACGCTGGCGTGTGACATGGTTGAGACGCTTGGTGACGGAGGTGGTGGTGGTGGTGTTGGTGGTACATCCCCTGTTTGCTGGGCGGCAGGTGCCAACGTTCCTCCAGAGGCGGAGGAAGAGGCCGAGGCGGCAGCAGCAGAATAGGCCGAGGCGGCAGCAGCAGAAGAGGTAGCAGGGGGAGCCTGAGTGACTTCCTTGGTTTTAAGGTGTTTACTCCACTGCAGTTCATGCTTTGCATGCAGGTGCCTGGTCATGCAGGTTGTGCTCAGGTTCAGAACGTTAATGCCTCGCTTCAGGCTCTGATGGCACAGCGTGCAAACCACTCGGGTCTTGTCGTCAGCACATTGTTTGAAGAAGTGCCATGCCAGGGAACTCCTTGAAGCTGCCTTTGGGGTGCTCGGTCCCAGATGGCGGCGGTCAGTAGCAGGCGGAGTCTCTTGGCGGCGGGTGTTCTGCTTTTGCCCACTGCTCCCTCTTTTGCTACGCTGTTGGCTCGGTCTCACCACTGCCTCTTCCTCCGAACTGTGAAAGTCAGTGGCACGACCTTCATTCCATGTGGGGTCTAGGACCTCATCGTCCCCTGCATCGTCTTCCACCCAGTCTTGATCCCTGACCTCCTGTTCAGTCTGCACACTGCAGAAAGACGCAGCAGTTGGCACCTGTGTTTCGTCATCATCAGAGACATGCTGAGGTGGTATTCCCATGTCCTCATCATCAGGAAACATAAGTGGTTGTGCGTCAGTGCATTCTATGTCTTTCACCGCTGGGGAAGGGCTAGGTGGATGCCCTTGGGAAACCCTGCCAGCGGAGTCTTCAAACAGCATAAGAGACTGCTGCATAACTTGAGGCTGAGACAGTTTCCCTGGTATGCATGGGGGTGATGTGACAGACTGATGGGGTTGGTTTTCAGGCGCCATCTGTGCGCTTTCTGCAGAAGACTGGGTGGGAGATAATGTGAACGTGCTGGATCCACTGTCGGCCACCCAATTGACTAATGCCTGTACCTGCTCAGGCCTTACCATCCTTAGAACGGCATTGGGCCCCACCATATATCGCTGTAAATTCTGGCGGCTACTGGGACCTGAGGTAGTTGGTACACTAGGACGTGTGGATGTGGCAGAACGGCCACGTCCTCTCCCAGCACCAGAGGGTCCACTAACACCACCACGACCATGTCCACGTCCGCGTCCCTTACTAGATGTTTTTCTCATTGTTATGGTTCACCACAACAACAAATATATTATTTGGCCCAATGTATTGTATTCAAATTCAGCGGGATATAAATTTGAGGCCTAGTATTTAGGCGCTGGGTGACCGGTATGGATTTAGTGACAGAATTAGACTTGGAAATGCACAGAAGCGTGTGTGTGAAGTTATTCTGAATGACCCTATGTGCACCTTCAATATGATCTACCCTTTTAGGGATAGATTTCAAATAGCTCTGATATAGCAGAAACGACTAAATTATGAAATTGCTAAATTGGGAATTGTATTTCAACCCAGAACAAAAAATGTGCTTTGACGGACACTAAATAACTTTCCCAGCCACAACAGGACAGCGGTAACGAGAGATTTAGCGGGATATAAATTTGAGGCCTAGTATTTAGGCGCTGGGTGACAGGTATGGGTTTAGTGCCAGAATTAGACTTGGAAATACACAGTAGCGGGTGTGTGTGAAGTTATTCTGAATGACCCAATGTGCACCTTGAATATTATATACCCTTTTAGGGATAGATTTCAAATAGCTCTGATATAGCAGAAACCACTAAATTATGAAATTGCTAAATTGGGAATTGTATTTCAACCCAGAACAAGAAATGTGCTTGAACGGACACTAAATAACTCGCCCAGCTACAGCACTAGGGACAGATTTAGCGGGATATAAATTTGAGGCCTAGTATTTAGGCGCTGGGTGACAGGTATGGGTTTAGTGCCAGAATTAGACTTGGAAATACACAGTAGCGGGTGTGTGTGAAGTTATTCTGAATGACCCAATGTGCACCTTGAATATTATATACCCTTTTAGGGATAGATTTCAAATAGCTCTGATATAGCAGAAACCACTAAATTATGAAATTGCTAAATTGGGAATTGTATTTCAACCCAGAACAAGAAATGTGCTTGAACGGACACTAAATAACTCGCCCAGCTACAGCACTAAGGACAGATTTAGCGGGATATAAATTTGAGGCCTAGTATTTAGGCGCTGGGTGACAGGTATGGGTTTAGTGCCAGAATTAGACTTGGAAATACACAGTAGCGGGTGTGTGTGAAGTTATTCTGAATGACCCAATGTGCACCTTGAATATTATATACCCTTTTAGGGATAGATTTCAAATAGCTCTGATATAGCAGAAACCACTAAATTATGAAATTGCTAAATTGGGAATTGTATTTCAACCCAGAACAAGAAATGTGCTTGAACGGACACTAAATAACTCGCCCAGCTACAGCACTAGGGACAGATTTAGCGGGATATAAATTTGAGGCCTAGTATTTAGGCGCTGGGTGACAGGTATGGGTTTAGTGCCAGAATTAGACTTGGAAATACACAGTAGCGGGTGTGTGTGAAGTTATTCTGAATGACCCAATGTGCACCTTGAATATTATATACCCTTTTAGGGATAGATTTCAAATAGCTCTGATATAGCAGAAACCACTAAATTATGAAATTGCTAAATTGGGAATTGTATTTCAACCCAGAACAAGAAATGTGCTTGAACGGACACTAAATAACTCGCCCAGCTACAGCACTAAGGACAGATTTAGCGGGATATAAATTTGAGGCCTAGTATTTAGGCGCTGGGTGACCGGTATGGATTTAGTGACAGAATTAGACTGGGATATGGCCAAAAAATAAACAGACTATTGCTGGTTAAATGCACTTGGTGTGACAGCTTCACCCTGATGTAGGCTTTAGCCAAAAAACAACCACACCATTGAGGGTTAAATGCACTTGGTGACAGGCGCAGCTTGCCCCTGATTTAGTATATGGCCAAAAAATGAACAGACTATTGCTGGTTAAATGCACTTGGTGTGACAGCTTCACCCTGATGTAGGCTTTAGCCAAAAAACAACCACACCATTGAGGGTTAAATGCACTTGGTGACAGGCGCAGCTTGCCCCTGATTTTGTATATGGCCAAAAAATGAACAGACTATTGCTGGTTAAATGCACTTGGTGTGACAGCTTCACCCTGATGTAGGCTTTAGCCAAAAAACAACCACACCATTGAGGGTTAAATGCACTTGGTCGCAGCTTGTGCTGGCGCACCACAAGACACAAAATGGCCGCCGATCACCCCAGAAAAATGTGACTGACAAACGGTCTGGGCAGCCTAAAAACAGTGAGCAATTGAGGATCAGCAGCTCAATGATCCACAGCTGCAGATCGATCAGTTAATCAAGTCCTTTGGAGGAGTTAATCTGCCTAATCTCGCCCTACTGTCGCAGCCGCAACCTCTCCCTACGCTAATCAGAGCAGAGTGACGGGCGGCGCTATGTGACTCCAGCTTAAATAGAGGCTGGGTCACATGGTGCTCTGGCCAATCACAGCCATGCCAATAGTAGGCATGGCTGTGATGGCCTCTTGGGGCAAGTAGTATGACGCTTGTTGATTGGCTGCTTTGCAGCCTTTCAAAAAGCGCCAAGAAAGCGTCACAAAAGCGCGAAGAAAGCGACGAACACCGAACCCGAACCCGGACTTTTACGAAAATGTCCGGGTTCGGGTCCGTGTCACGGACACCCCAAAATTCGGTACGAACCCGAACTATACAGTTCGAGTTCGCTCATCCCTACTCCTGATCTTACACCCAACTAATTTCAGATTGCTTTTGTTTTCCTACACATTTACTGTGTAATACAATTGACATGTTAGCTTTATTGTTCAGGATGATATTACAGTGATACCACATTTCTGTAGAGTTTTAATTTTTACCACTTTTGTTAAAAAATAAAAAAGTTTACATTTTTTGTCGCCATATTGGTGATTCACAAAGTAGACCCTGGGCTGTTCCCAAATCTTGGGCCTACCTTCCTCACTCCTGCCCTGTCACGCTATGACTATAGTTAACACCAACTTTATGTGCTTTACCACTGTGGATTTTGCCATAGATCTGCAGCAGAATCCACAATTAATCTACATAAGATCCACATGAGTTAAAGGGGCTCTTCTGGATGTTTGGTATTGACCAGGGGGGCGTTTGGCCACAAGGACACTGTCAAGACAATATTCAGATCTTGACTGCTGAACAATAACTGAACTTATGATGCAAACTTTGCATCATTGGTGCAGTTTTTAGGCTTAGAAAGAAAGCTTGTTTCATCACAGGTCCTGAACTTTCTAAGAGTAAAGATAAAGCATTGTCAATGGTGTAGTTTCAAGGTTAGGAGGGTGCAGGTGAAGGATCTGTGATGACATCATCAAAAGTCCTTCACCCCCTTATAATATATAGAAGAAGAGCAGGAGAAGCTCTCTCTCTCTCCAAGAATGAGATCAGAATACAGTGGTTTAAAGGAGGTCCTCCCTCTAGAGTCAATTGTGTAGCTTGTTCTGTGTAGAGCAGGAAGAATACAGTGGATAAAATAAGGTTCTCCCTCTGGAATCAGTAATCTAGGCTGAACCCTAAACCCTAACTCCTAGCTCCTAACCCTAACCCTAGCCCTAAACCCTAACTTTAGCCCCTAACACTAACCCTATACACTAGCCCTAAACACTAACCCTAACACTGTCCCCTGACCTTAATAACTAATCTTAAACCCTACCCTAGCCCTAATCCCTAACCCATAAACCTAGCCGTAATCCCTAACCCACACAGCAGCATTCAGGCTAAAGTATCCTACAATCTTTACCTACGTAGCCTAAAGCCACATGACCATTGGTGACATTGGACAAGTAACATCGCACCTCCTTCTACCAATTCTACTCTTGCTTCTAGCCTCCCTTTGACTCCAGCCTCACTGCTCCTGTTCTGAAAGTTCACCAAAGAGGGGAGACATATGGGGACAATACTGCTGCCAGGGGGAATGGGTGGCCAGGAGACAATGCTGCTGCAAGTCTGGGAGGGGTTGTCAGGGGACAATACTGCAGCTAGTGTAGAAGGGATTGTCAGGAGACAATACTACAGCCACTTGAGAAACTTTACTAGTACTACTCAGGATTAATAGTAGTAAAATTATTTTGGGCCTGCCATGCCAACTCCATTTAACCCCCCCCCCCTTCCCCCAAGGACCATCCATGACACTTGGTGCAGGGCTTTAATCTGGAGCACCAAATTGAAGCTCCTGCAATCTAGCATGAGCAGGTCAGGTCTCTGAGGAGAAAACAGAAGTGGCTTATTACCGCTTCTGCCTTCTCTTTTGCTTGGTGCATAGTGCTCAATGAGCACTGTGCAGTGAATGGAGGTAGCAGCTATGCTGCTTCCTTCAGTGGACCCGGTGATCTCTACATGTTACAGATTAGGTGATGCATTACTTGGCTTGCTCCAGTTGCTGGTGACCCAAGCTACGCCGCTGCCCAGCACCCACACCAATCAGCTGTTTGAGGAGGACATGGTGCCCTGGTGAGTGCCGTGAGCTGAGGGCAGTCACAGTGGGGAGTGGGGAAAACTCCCCACCAAACAATGAGGAGAGTAAACGCAAAAACAACTAAGCCAGAACACCGAGGACAGGGAGCAGGTCACCTCCTAATGCTTTCCTAATCCTCGACCTTACTCTTCACCATATGAGTGGACCTGGATGGTAGGATAGCTCATACCCAGGAACTTCAGACCCTGAGTCGCCCTGATAATCCCTTATAATAAGGAAGGAATTGAGACGACCTGTTCATCCCAGACACGGATAAACAAGAGTCTCCCCCAGCCTAGTAGTAAGGAAAAGTGGAGACCATAAACAGCAACTGCATCGGCAGGTAAGAATACAGAACAACACACTTACCTGCCGCTGCAACCACGTCTGGAACCCGAGCAAAAGTACTGGATCCCACACACCAAACAGGACACCATACCAACAACACACACAGGTATCCAGCACAGGGAACCCTAATACCCACTTCCGGAGGCACACCACACAGGAAACATGTCTATCAAACATGCTGGACTACAGACAACAAACAGACCAGACATGTAACAACCACTAGACAAGACAACAACCACCCATACATAAACATCACCAAACATATGCAAGGGTAAAGAAGGGAAGGTAGAAAGCCTGAATGACATAGATGACATCAGAGAGACATCGATGTCCCACTAGGTGGCCCTCAAGGACTGGACAGACTTTAAAAAAGTCGCAAAAAAAGTCACAATTTCACTCCAGTAGGAGGGTGGAGGAGGAAAACTGGAGGAGCCCTCTTTAGACAAGAGTGTTAGGTTTAAGTATAAGACTAATTGATCAAACAACATGTGACATTTGATAAATGTGGCATAAAGTACTCCAACACAAACTCAAGCAAAACTGACTTCAAATTCTTCCCTCATGATAATTTCCCCTCTATGAGTCCAGTCTGTGAAAACCACTGACACAACACAGATGTCATCCATCTTCTGTCAGTGATTTTCATAGACCAAGAGATGCTCTGGAAACTAATTTTCAGCGTAGCAATAAAGATCTAAGTTTGCCATCTATAAGGCCCCTTTCATACGAACGAGTTCCAAGCATCAGACTCGCAGCGTTTGTCAGTGAGAGCGCCCGTCCTGACCTCCCAGCACTGACAGGTCGCATAGCATTATATTGATTTATGATGCTAGGTAAGCCTTACAGTTCTGGAATGTATTGGATAAGGCTACTTTCACACTCGCGTTTGGTGAGGATCTGTTATGGATCTGCACAGACGGATCCGTTCAGATAATATAACCGTCTGCATCCTTTCAGAACGGGTCCACTTGTATTATCTTTAACATAGCCAAGACGGATCCATCTTGAACACTATTGAAAGTCAATGGACGACCGATCCGTTTTCTATTGTGCCAGATTGTGTCATAGAAAACGGAATCGTCCCCATTGACTTACATTGTGTGTCAGAAAGGATCTGTTTGGCTCAGTTTCGTCAGACAGACACCAAAACGCTGCAATCAGCGTTTTGGTGTCCACCTCCAAAGCGGAATGGAGACGGAACGGAGGCAAACTGATGCATTCTGAGCATATGCTTTTCCATTCAGAAGGCATTAGGGAAAAACTGATCTGTTTTGGACGCTTGTGAGAGCCCTGAACTGATCTCACAAACGGAAAGCCAAAACGCCAGTGTGAAAGTAGCCTAATACTGCAGCATTATGTCAGTGTTATCCAATACATTCCAGACCTCTAAGGGTCACATAGTATCATAAATCAATATAATGCTATGCAACCCGTCAGTGCTGGGAGGTCAGGACGGGAGCTGTCTGATACACCACGCAGCAAGTCTGGAGTGTGGGAATCACTTATTTGAAAAGGGCTAAGTTCCCATTTAAGCCACACCCCCTTTCCTTATAAGTCACTCCCCCTTTTAGATGAGGCATCTAAAACAAGATATATGCAGTGCAAATGATGTACATTATGTGAGTTTTTGGCTCAAATTACACCAAAAAAGGGCCTATTTTGAGTGCTAAATTTGACCCATTGTATTTGCTGTTGTGTCTCTCTTGTGCTTTTCCCGTGACGTGTTCTGAGAATGTTTTTGTTATGTTTATAAAACTGCAAAAATCTAAATCTATAAAAAAAAATAATAATAATATATATATATATATATCTATATATAATACTGTATATCCAATTCCCATATGTACATTATCAAGGGTCACATACTGTAGGTGTAAGCAGTGACCTCAGTATGGGGCCCTAAAACAACCCTGTCTGTAAAACAATTCCCACACCAAAAGCTCCTGAATTCTGTCTCCGGGGACTAAATACAAGAGATTTTGTGGTAAAACAGTCTGGAAAAGCATTTACGTCTGTAAATCGTAGATAAAATGATGGGACCAGATGTGTCTCTTGGGCCACTGACTGGTTGTGAACCTTATTTGGAAAAACATGAAAGGAGCTTGAGGGAAATACATAGCAAAACAGTCCAGGGGCCGATGTGCTTTGAAGATATCTGTATAAATAATCTTGCCGCTATTTTATTTTTATTGTTTTGGGACATTTCTGTGGACTTTATCATTTTGTTTTCACTTCACTTTATGTAAGTTATGAATTATTTTTAAAGAGTGTCATTCAATTTATTGACTACTGTCAGTAGTTCAAAATTACTATGGAGTGAGCATAGTGCATTTAAAGCAACCATGTACTGAAAATGATTTAGTTTATAACATTTGTTGTTGTTTTATATGCTAGCAGCTACGGACGAGAAATGTAATTGCTTGTTGGTATAAAAACCTCAAAAGAATAAAGTTCAGATGGGAGCTATGAAAGTAGAGTTTGGAGGAGCTCCTATAAAGATATATTAAAGGCGACCCATTGGCTGTCGTGACTGGTTTGATTTTTAGTAAAAATGCATTCTTCTGGAGAATTTCTTCTTAGAACTTTGCATGGTACAATCATGGTTCCTCTGTTATTCCTACAAAAAAATGTATTAATAAATTGACCGCTGGGTGTTACCAGTTGCAGTGTGTTACTATAGAGTGTGACACTGGCAGCACTAATTGGACAGTATCAGGGTGTGTAGGGACACATCCCTAACTGGTAAGGATGAGTTCACACTAGCGTTAGGGATTCCGTTATGGCTTTCCGTTATAACGGAAAATAACGGAATACCCAGACAGAATGCAAAATGGAAGCCTTTAAAAGGCATTCCGTTTGCTTTCCGTCCTAATAGAAGTCTATGGGAAAGCCTAACAAATCCATCTGGGTCCTGTTATGCAAGACGGAAAACAAAGTTCTGTCGACAGGACTTTGTTTTCCGTCTTGCATAACGGGACCCAGACGGATCCGTTTTGATTCCCATAGACTTCTATTAGGACAGAAAGCAAACGGAATGCCTTTTAAAGGCTTCCGTCTTATGGATTCCATTATTTTCCGTTATAACCATGTTATAACGGAAAGCCATAACGGAATACCTAACGCTAGTGTGAACCCACCCTAACACCCAGCTTTGAAATTATTCATACGTTTCTAGTAGGAATCACAAAAAGGCACAGTGCCGAAAAAGGGTACTTTCACACTAGCGTTTTTTTTCTTTTCCGGCACTGAGTTCCGTCAAAAGGGCTCAACCTCGTTAAATAACTGATGAGGTATATCCCCATGCATTCTGAATGGAGAGTAATCCGTTCAGGATGCATCAGGATGTCTTCAGTTCAGTCATTTTGACTAATCAGGCAAAAGATAAAACCGTATGCTACAGTTTTATCTCCGGCGAAAAAAACTGAAGACTTGCCTGAATGCCGGCATTTTTTTTCCATAGGAATGTATTAGTGCATTCAAAATACAGGAATGCCAGATCCGTCCTTCCGTTCTGCGCATGCGCAGACCGAAAAAAAAGGTGAAAAGAAAATGTCGGATCCGTTTTGCCGGATGACACCGGAAAGACTGATCTGGCATTTCAATGCATTTTTTTGACTGATCAGGCATTTTTAAGACTGATCAGGATCCTGATCAGTCTTACAAATGCCATCAGTTGGCATACGTTTTGCCGGATCCGGATGTTTGTTTATTGACAGTGCATTGCTCTATGTAAAAAAGAAGATGCTGCTGAAAAACAATAACTTTGTATGGGGATGAAGGATCGCAGTAGCCTTGTTCATTCCCATGTAGAAGAGCTGAATACTGAATAAGCTCTACTGCAGTTGAACATTGGAACTAAATAATTTGTTCCCAATCTTTGTCCTGTGCATCAGTCTGTGTAAATGGTCTTTAATGCTTCTAGGGCAGTGTTCCTCAAATCCACCTCTCCAGGCCCGCTTGCCCTTCATGATTTAAGAATATCCCACAGAATGAATACCTGGGGTAAGTCCTGATGCATTGACACTAATTTTATCAGCTCAATACTAAGGAAACCTAAAAACTTGGCTGGCAGGTGGGCCCTGAAGACTGGAGTTGAGGAACACTGTTCTAGGGGACAATATTACATCTATGTAATATGGTATCTAATGGAACATGGTATATTTTATTTCTGTCAGTTTCTGTATGAAAAACCTTATTGTTCCCCTCTCTCTATATTATACAGGCAATGGAGGTACAGTAAGGCCACATAGACATCTATAGGCTCAGTATTACAGCTTTTAGAACTCAGAGCCCTTAATCCATATGTCGGTAGATGGCCATAGAGTATATATACACTACTCACAAAACGTTTGGGATATTTGGCTTAATGGTGAAATTTATGGAATACGTAACAAGTTCACGCTACAGTGATATTATATCATAAAAGTAGGGCATTTAAGTAGAATCATGCAATGTTGATTTTCTCATCTCAAACTATTTATTTAAGCAAAAGCCAACAGTGGTGGGTCAACCCCCACAAAAAATGTCAATGTCTCAATAACTTGTCCATGTGGCCTTGAACATCAATTACAGCTTGATAATGATGTCTCATGCTGTTCACAGGTCAACTTATTATCTGCTGAGGCATGGCATCCCATTGTTCTTGAATAGCATCCCTCAGGTCATTGAGGTCCTGGGGTACAGAGTTATGAGCCTCTACACGGCGACTCAGCTGATTCCATAGGTTTTCAATGGGATTCAGGTCTGGAGAAAGTGCAGGCCACTCCATTTGAGGTACCCCAGTCTCCAGCAGCCATTTTCTAATGATGGGACCTCAATGAGCTGGCGTATTGTCATCCATAAAGATGAAATTGGGCCTGTGTTGTTCATGCAGAGGCACATTGACTGGATTAATGATATTATTCAAGTAGTATGGGCTTCTCACTGTACCATTTACAAAGTATAGAGCAGTTCTGTATTAACTAGACACACCTGTCCACACTGTAACACCACCACCACCAAAGATGTCTAGTGACAACAGTGGCTGATGCATAGTGCTCTCTTTGATGTCTGCAGCATCGTTGGCGGCCATATTTTTTGCTCAGCGTGAATCGACTTTCATCAGTGAACAGCAGTGAGGCCCACTGGTCCCTCGTCTCGCGTAGATGCTCCCTGGCCTATGCAAGATGATGACGCCTCTGTCTGGTGGTGTGGTCAGGTACCCTTGCAGGTTGTCTAGCATGCAGACCACGCGGATGTAAATGGTCTGACGTGACACTTGGGTGCCTCTCACCTCCCTTAAATGTGCCTGGAGTTGTGTGGCATTCACCATCCAGTTCTGCTGGCCAGTGTTCACAGTGGATTGTCATTAGTGTGGCATGTGGCCAAAGAACATCCACTTCTATGCCTTTCTGTGACTCCTCCAGTCTCTCTGTATCTCTGTTGCAACCGGCTGATGACACTCTGTGACACTCTAAGCACAGTGTCCACTTCCGTCTGAGAACATCCTGCTTGAAGCCTCACAATGGCGAGGTACTGTTGATCAATTGTTAGGTGTCGTCTTGGTCTCATGATGTCAAAAAGTGAACAGCCTGAAGAGGAGGACTGTTTAAAAGCCAATTCTAATTCAATAAATTTATTGCGCTATTCATGAATCAAACACGAGAACAGCAAGTTGAGCAAAAAGTACTGAAACATTGAACAGTTGGACATGTGCATTAAAAAGTTTAGAGAAGGTCACATTACGTTCACCTGTAAAGGTTAGAGTGCATTTTAGGTTCATCCTGAAATTTCACCCACAAGCCAAATATCCCTAACTTTTTGTAAGTGTGTGTATATATATATATATATATATATATATACACTCACCTAAAAAATTATTAGGAACACCATACTAATACGGTGTTGGACCCCCTTTTGCCTTCAGAACTGCCCTAATTCTACGTGACATTGATTCAACAAGGTGCTGATAGCATTCTTTAGAAATGTTGGCCCATATTGATAGGATAGCATCTTGCAGTTGATGGAGATTTGAGGGATGCACATCCAGGGCACGAAGCTCCCTTTCCACCACATCCCAAAGATGCTCTATTGGGTTGAGATCTGGTGACTGTGGCGGCCATTTTAGTACATTGAACTCATTGTCATGTTCAAGAAACCAATTTGAAATGATTCGAGCTTTGTGACCTGGTGCATTATCCTGTTGGAAGTAGCCATCAGAGGATGGGTACATGGTGGTCATGAAGGGATGGACATGGTCAGAAACAATGCTCAGGTAGCCCGTGGCATTTAAACTATGGCCAATTGGCACTAAGGGGCCTAAAGTGTGCCCAGAAAACATCCCCCACACCATTACACCACCACCACCAGCCTGCACAGTGGTAACAAGGCATGATGGATACATGTTCTCATTCTGTTTACGCCAAATTCGGACTCTAGACAAAAAGTGCAATGCAACAGCTCACTGCAAACCAAATAAAGTACAACATTGCATCATAATATCAAATGCTATACTAATAAGTTAGAGATGCTTGGCAAATCATTTTGTACAAAATTATTTGAGCCCGTCTGCCACACGTCAAGGCGATCTCTAGTTAGACGGGTTCCTAACACTAAATTTTACTTGTCATGTGCCATGACGGCTATCACATGATTCAGAAAGTGCAGGTTCCACATGCATGCTGGATCCGCCTGAATTTCTGTCATCTTTGGTGCCAAAATGGCCTCCATTATATCAACGGAAAGCAGTTACCAGCATGCATGCCGGGCCTACTCCACATCACCCCTGGCGCCAAAAGGTCACCAAGGACTGCAATGAGAGTCCACACACTATCTCTCTCCTGGTGCCAAATGGCTTCAGTGAGTGAGGGGGAGCAGATTAGGACTCTACCATTTGAATGTCTCAACAGAAATCGAGACTCATCAGACCAGACAACATTTTTCCAGTCTTCAACAGTCCAATTTTGGTGAGCTCGTGCAAATTGTAGCCTCTTTTTCCTATTTGTAGTAGAGATGAGTGGTACCCGGTGGGGTCTTCTGCTGTTGTACCCCATCCGCCTCAAGTTTGTGCGTGTTGTGGCTTCACAAATGCTTTGCTGCATACCTCGGTTGTAACGAGAGGTTATTTCAGTCAACGAGTGGTTATTTCAGCTTGAATCAGTCGGCCCATTCTCCTCTGACCTCTAGCATCAACAAGGCATTTTCGCCCACAGGACTGCCGCATACTGGATGTTATTCCCTTTTTCACACCATTCTTTGTAAACCCTAGAAATGGTTGTGCGTGAAAATCCCAGTAACTGAGCAGATTGTGAAATACTCAGACCGGCCCGTCTGGCACTAACAACCATGCCACGCTCAAAATTGCCTAAATCACCTTTCTTTTCCATTCTGACATTTAGTTTGGAGTTCAGGAGATTATATTGACCAGGACCACAACCCTACATGCATTGAAGCAACTGCTATGGGATTGGTTGACTAGATAATCGCATTAATGAGAAATAGAACAGGTGTTCCTAATAATTCTTTAGGTGAGTGTATATACTGTACAGACCAAAAGTTTGGACACACCTTCTTATTCAAAGAGTTTTCTTTATTTTCATGACTATGAAAATTGTAGATTCACACTGAAGGCATCAAAACTATGAATTAACACATGTGGAATTATATACATAACAAAAAAGTGTGAAACAACTGAAAATATGTCATATTCTAGGTTCTTTCAAAGTAACCACCTTTTGCTTTGATTACTGCTTTGCACACTCTTGGCATTTTCTTGATGAGCTTCAAAAGGTAGTCATCTGAAATGGTTTTCACTTCACAGGTGTGCCCTGTCAGGTTTAATAAGTGGGATTTCTTGCCTTATAAATGGGGTTGGGACCATCAGTTGCGTTGTGAAGAAGTCAGGTGGATACACAGCTGATAGTCCTACTGAATAGACTGTTAGAATTTGTATTATGGCAAGAAAAAAGCAGCTAAGTAAAGAAAAACTAGTGGCCATCATTACTTTAAGAAATGAAGGTCAGTCAGTCCGAAAAATTGGGAAAACTTTGAAAGTGTCCCCAAGTGCAGTCACAAAAACCATTAAGCGCTACAAAGAAACTGGCTCACATGCGGACCAACCCAGGAAAGGAAGACCAAGAGTCACCTTTGCTGCGGATGATAAGTTCATCTGAGTCACCAGCCTCAGAAATCTCAGGTTAAGCAGCTCAGATTAGAGACCAGGTCAATGCCACACAGAGTTCTAGCAGCAGACACACCTCTGGAACAACTGTTAAGAGGAGACTGTGTGAATCAGGCCTTCATGGTAGAATATCTGCTAGGAAATCACTGCTAAGGACAGGCAACAAGCAGAAGAGACTTGTTTGGGCTAAAGAACACAAGGAATAGACATTAGACCAGTGGAAATCTGTGCTTTGGTCTGATGAGTCCAAATTTGAGATCTTTGGTTCCAACCACCGTGTCTTTGTGCGACGCAGAAAAGGTGAACGGATGGACTCTACATGCCTGGTTACCACCGTGAAGCATGGAGGAGGAGGTGTGATGGTGTGGGGGTGCTTTGCTGGTGACACTGTTGGGGATTTATTCAAAATTGAAGGCATACTGAACCAGCATGGCTACCACAGCATCTTGCAGCGGCATGCTATTCCATCTGGTTTGCGTTTAGTTGGACCATCATTTATTTTTCAACAGGACAATGACCCCAAACACACCTCCAGGTTGTGTAAGGGCTATTTGACCATGAAGGAGAGTAATGGGGTGCTGCGCCAGATGACCTGGCCTCCACAGTCACCGGACCTGAACCCAATCAAGATGGTTTGGGGTGAGCTGGACCGCAGAGTGAAGGCAAAAGGGCCATCAAGTGCTAAGCATCTCTGGGAACTCCTTCAAGACTGTTGGAAGACCCTTTCAGGTGACTACCTCTTGAAGCTCATCAAGAGAATGCCAAGAGTGTGCAAAGCAGTAATCAAAGCAAAAGGTGGCTACTTTGAAGAACCTAGAATGACATATTTTCAGTTGTTTCACACTTTTTTTGTTATGTATATAATTCCACATGTGTTAATTCATAGTTTTGATGCCTTCAGTGTGAATCTACAATTTTCATAGTCATGACAATAAAGAAAACTCTTTGAATAAAAAGGTGTGTCCAAACTTTTGGTCTGTACTGTATATATATATATATATATATATATATATATACACACACACACAGGGTATATACAGTGGCAACCCCAGACATATGAAGAATATGGGAGATTGTTGTCACATGTACCACACAGCCAGTACTTGCCAGATATTCCTGCAGCTCCTTTTAGGCTGGGTTCACATGAGCGTGTCTGGATTAGGTCTGGATGCGTACCGGTGTATTGCGGCAAACCCGCGCGAGTAGGTACGCAATTGCAGTCAGTTTTGACTGCGATTGCGTTCCGATGTTCAGTTTTTATCGCGTGGGTGTAATGTTTTGCACCCGCGTGATAAAAAACCGACTGTGGTACCCAGACCTGAACTTCTTCACAGAAGTTCAGGTTTGGGTTCGGTGTTGTTGGTTATAAGGGAAAATAATAGCATGAGCTGCTCCAACCACGGTGATGGATCATGTGATTGGACCATGTGATCTGACGTCACCATAGGTCCTTTAGCCTGGCAGCTCATCATTAAAGAAATAAGAAGAGACCGGCAACTAAGCGATCAAGAGGAGAAGGTGAGTAAAATATTTTTTTTAACCCTCAATTGACCACCTACTATGTATTCTGTATGAAGAATGCTATTATTTCTTAAGGGAAAATAATAATGATCGGGTCTCCATCTTGATCGTCTCCTAGCAACCGTGCGTGAAAATCGCACCGCATCCGCACTTGCTTGCGGATGCTTGCGATTTTCACGCAACCCCATTCATTTCTATGGGGCCTGCGTTACGTGAAAAACGCACAAAATAGAGCATTCTGCAATTTTCACGCAACGGATAAGTGATGCTTGAAAATCACCGCTCATGTGAACAGCCCCATAGAAATGAATGGGTTGAGATTCAGTGCGGGTGCAATGCGTTCAACTCACGTATCGCATTCGCGCGGAATACTCGCCCGTGTGAAAGGGGCCTTAATGTTGCAGTAGGCCTCTTGATAGCCTCCCAGACCAGTTTTCTTCTCGTCTTTTTATCAATTTTGGAGGGACGTCCAGTTCTTGGTAATGTCACTGTTGTGCCATATTTTCTCCACTTGATGATGACTGTCTTCACTGTGTTCCATGGTATATCTAATGCCTTGGAAATTCTTTTGTACCATTTTCCTGACTGATACCTTTTAACAATGAGATCCCTCTGATGCTTTGGAAGCTCTCTGTGGACCATGGCTTTTGCTGTGGGATGCGACTAAGAAAATTTCAGGAAAGACCAACTAGAGCAGCTGAACTTTATTTGGGGTGAATCAGAGGCACTTTAAATGATGGCCGGTGTATGCTGACTCCTATTTAATATGATTTTGAATGTGATTGCTTAATTCTGAACACAGCTACATCCCCAGTTATAAGAGGGTGTGCACACTTGTGCAACCACATTACTTTAGCTTTTTTAGTTTTCTTCCCTCCACCTAAAATATTTCAGTTTGTTTTTCAATTGAGTGGTACAGTTTATAGGTCACATTAAAAGTGAAAAAAGTTCTGAAATGATTTATCTGTCTCATTTTTTTACATCACAGAAACCCGACATTTTAACAGGGGTGTGTAGACTTTTTATAGCCACTGTTCATACAGTCTGCACAGTATACAGTATAATAGATGCAGTGGACACAGGTATGTAGTAAACCCATCAGTGTACTGATATGTGAGGTACGAGGTATAATGGATGCAGACAGTTTCTTAACCACTTCCCATCTGCCCATAGGATATAAATGTCCTATAGGTGGATGTTTATTTCTGAATGGACATTCTGGAACATACATTCAGAGATGGCAGCTGCACGCTAATCGTGCAGCTGCCGAGCGGGGGGCCCGCTGTCAGTGACAGAAGGGCAACCCAGAGAGAAGGCAGGGACAGTTCCCAGGTGTCCCTGCCTTCTAGATCGCTGTATACACAGCGATCAATGAGCGCTGTGTATACAGATCAGCTATGCACCTCCTGTCCCGGACCGGTGGTCACTTGACCGCCGGGGCCGGGAAAGTGCAGGAGCTGTTGGGTCTTCCATAGACTTCGATCAGCCCTGCACTGAGGCTGTACAGTGCTGTATACTGCTGTACAGCCTCTTTGGGGGCTGTATTTCCCCTGTAACTGGGGCTACTATGTGAGCCCCAGTTACAGGAGAAATCAATAGTGAAGTAAAATGTCCTCCAGAGGTCTTGTATGACCTTATGGGGGACGCAAAGTGTAAAAAAAAAAAAAAAAAAAAAAAAAAAAAAAAAAGGTTTCATATGTAAAAAAAAAAAAAAAATCCACAATTAAGTAATTAAAAAAATGTTAAAAATATAAAAAAATATAAAATAGACATATTTGGTAATTCTGCATCAGTAACATACGGCTTTATAAATATATCACATGATCTACCCCGTCCATAAAAAAATAAAAATAAAACAGTGTCGAGAAAAGCCATTTTTGTCACCTTACATCACAAAAAGTGCAACTCCAAGTGATCAAAAAGGTGTATGTCCTACAAAATGATACCAATAAAACCGTCACCTCATCCCGCAAAAAATGAGCCCCTACATAAGAAAAGCTCTAAAAAAAAAAAAAAATATTGCTCTAAGAACATTGAGACATTAAAATATCATATTTTTGTTTAAAAAATGCTATTATTGTGTTAAAGTGAAAAAAATAAAAAAATATACATATTAGGTATTGCCACGTCCATAATAACAAGCTCTATAAACATATCACATGACCTAACCCCTCAGATGAACACTGTAAAAAAAATTAAAAGAAACTGCCAAAAAAGCTATGTTTTGTCACCTAACATCACATAACGTGTAACACCAAGCGATAAAAAAGGCATATGCCCCCCAAAATAGTGCCAATCAAGCCTTCACCTCATCCTGCAAAAAATTAGACCCCTAACTGAGACAATCGGGTCAAAAAATAAAAAAGCTATGGCTCTCAGAATATGGAGATACTAAAATATTATTTTTTTGTTTTAAAAAATGCTATTATTGTGTAAAAAATAAATAACAAAAAGTATACATATTAGGAATTGCCAAGTCCGTAATGATCTGCTCTATAAAAATGTCACACTACGCCTCATATGAATTCTGTAAAAATAAATAAATAAAAACTGTGCTAAAACAACACATTTTTTGGTCACCTTGCCCCATAAAGTGTAATAATGAATGATCAAAAAATAATATGTACCCAAAAATTGTACCAATAAAAACGTCAACTCTTCCTGCAAAAAAATGAGCCCCTGCACTCCTGCACAAATTGATCGGCAGAAAAAAAAAAAAATATGGAGTTCTGAATATGGAGACTAATAAACAATTTTTTTTTTCAAAAATGCTTTATTATGTAAAAATGAAACAAACAAACAAAGTAGAAATATTTGATATCATTGCGTCCATAAAAACCTGTTCTATAAAAATAGCACATGATCTACCCTGTCAGATGAATATTGTTAAAAAAAAACTGTGCCATTTTTTGGTTACCTTGCCTCACAAAAAACATAATATAGAGCAATTAAAAATCATATGTACCCCAAAATAGTGCCAATAAAACTTGAACCATATCCCCTAGTTTCCAAAATGGGGTCACTTTGGGGGATTTTCTACTGTAAGGGTGCATCAGGGGGCTTCAAATGGGACGTGGCATCTAAAAACCAGTTCAGCAAAATCTGCCTTCCAAAAACCATACGGTGCTCCTTTTCTTCTGCGCCCTGCTGTGTGCCCTTACATCAGTTTATGACCACATGTGGGGTGTTTATGTAAACCGTAGAATCAGGGTAATAAATATTGAGTTTTGTTTGGCTGTTAACCCTCGATGTGTTTAAGAAAAAAATTGAAAATCTGCCAAAAATACTTCAATTACTCTTACCGGTAATAGGTTTTCCATGAGCCCATGACAGCACCTGTGAAAGATCCTCCCCCTTCCGGACAGGAAACAGGAACTTCCCAGATCCTTAAATTGGTCCATTGCCTTCCACCACTCAGTACTTGACAAGATTCCTGGGACCAGCAATGCACCTATATATAGTGAAACTAATAACACAACAAAAAAGAAAGCAAACCAGAAAAAAAAAACTGTGCCAAATGTATGACAGGCATATCTCTTCTTTGGCACAATCATCTTTTATGTATATAATATATTATATATATATATATATATATATATATATATATATATATAAAATTAGTTTTTTTGCAATATATATATATAAACCTACTTTTTTAAATTATTTTTTTAGGGAGGGAATTATGTAGGTGCTGTCATGGGCTCATGGAAAACATATTACCGGTAAGAGTAATTGAAATATTTTCATTACGCCCCATGACAGCACCTGTGAGAGACTAGATTAGATAACTATTAGGGAGGGACTACAGCCTGCAGCACCTTTCTCCCAAAAGACATATCCTGCACAGATGAAAGGTCTAACCTATAGTGCTTGTAAAACGTAGAGGGGGAACTCTATGTTGCTGCCCTACAGATTTGATCAATGGTAGCGCACCCTTTTTCTGCCCAGGAGGAGGCTACTGCCCTGGTGGAATGAGCTGAAAAATCTGAAGGGACCTGACAATCTGATTGTGAATATGCCAGACCTATCACTCTCTTGATCCATCTGGCTAAGGTACGGCTTGCAACTTTCGAGCCCCTATTCTGACCCTGAAACTGCACAAAGAGTTGCAGGGTTTTTCTAAAGCCCTTCGTAGACTCTAAATAAGCACAGACACACCTTCTGACGTCTAAAGTATGAAAAGCTTTTTCCCCTTCATTCTTTGGGTCCTGACAAAAAGAAGGGAGAACTATTTCCTGAGATCTATGGAATGCCGACACTACTTTGGGCAGGAATGCAGGATCCGGTTTGAATACAATTCTATCCTCCAGAATTTGAGTATATGGAGGGGAAGATGATAAAGCGGATAGTTCTCCTACTCGTCTGGCAGATGTAATGGCCACTAAAAATACAGTCTTATATGGCAGCATCTTTAAGGGGATGTCCCCAAGAGGCTCAAACGGAGCCTTGGTTAGAGCGGACAGAACCAGGTTAAGGTCCCATGGGGCTGATTTAGATTTAACTATAGGACATAGTCTAGAGGACCCCTTAATGAACCTTTTGACCCAAGGATGAGTGGCCAATCTAAAATCTAATAGGACACTGAGTGCTGAGACCTGGACCTTGAGAGTGCTAGGTTTAAGCTTTTTGTTAAGGCCTTTCTGTAAAAAATTTAAAATTAACGGGATGTTGGGTGAGCTCAAATCTAGGTCTGGCCCTGCAAACCGGAGGAAGGTCTTCCATACCCTGAGATAGATCTCGGAGGTGACTTTTTTCCTACTAGCTAGAAGAGTCCCAATGACTTGTTCTGATAGGCCCCTAGACTTGAAGAATGTCCTCTCAAAATCCAGGCCGTCAGATGGAGGTTCTTGACTTCCGGATGATGTAGAGGGCCCTGATATAATAGGTCCTGTCTTTCTGGAAGTATCCAGGGGTCGGCTATTAATAGTCTCCTCAACCAAGCAAACCAGACTCTTCTTGGCCAAAACTGTGCTATTAGTATTACTGTTGCTTGCTCCCCCCTGATCTTCTGGATCACTCTGGGCAATAGGCTGATGGGAGGGAAAGCATAGACTAGGCCCTTCCCCCATGGCTGTGAGAGAGCATCTGTGCCCATCGACTGATCCTCCCTGCTCAGAGAAAAGAAACTTTCGCACTTCCTGTTCTCCACCGAAGCAAAAAGATCTATCGTGGGACATCCCCATAGGGCCTCTATTTGATTAAATACTTCCTGGTTCAGACACCAATTTGCCTGACTGAATCTGTGTCTGCTGAGAAAGTCTGCCTGGTGATTCTCTGAGCCCTTCAAATGAACCACTGAAAGAGAAAGAGCTTTCCCCTGTATTAGTAAGAAGATCCTGGATGCTAGCTGCATTAGTTGAGGGGATCTTGTTCCCCCTTGCTTGTTTACATAGGCTACCACCGAGGCGTTGTCGGATAGGATCCTGACATGTCTTTGAGGCAAAGATGGGAGACTTTCCTTTAATGCGCACAGGACTGCTCTTAATTCCCTGGCATTCTGGGACTGAGCGCTCTGGGTTTTTGACCAAGGGCCTTGGAAAAAAACTAAAACCGAAAGCACGCCCCGACTCGGCCTGCCTCAATGAGCCCCTCTCACGCCGCAGCTTCGCCGGCTAGGCAGGGATCCGAGGCAGCTACAGGCATCCCCCCATGGCTGAAAAGGAAGAAAAACGCCGGGCTTCTCAGCGGCTCCTAGTGGAGACTTACGCCGACAGGTACCTCCACTAGGTTTCCATCGATTTAACCCTAGAGGTCCTGCAGCCCAAAGATAGACCTGAAAAGAAATCCTCCTGTCCCTGGACAGGAAACAAGAAAGAACTGAGTGGTGGAAGGCAATGGACCAATTTAAGGATCTGGGAAGTTCTTGTTTCCTGTCCGGAAGGGGGAGGATCTCTCACAGGTGCTGTCATGGGGCGTAATGGAAAAGTGAAACTTTGAAATGTCATCTCCATTTTCCTTTAATTCTTGTGGAACACCTAAAGGGATAACCAAGTTTGTAAAATCAGTTTTGAGTAACTTGAGGGGTGTAGTTTCTACAATGTTTTTTTTTTTTTGGGGGGTTCAGAGCTGAACTGGTCCTTAAAAAGTGGGTTTTGGAGATTTACTTAAAAAGTTTATGAATTGCTTCTAAACTTCTAAGCCTTCTAACATCCTAAAGAAATAAAATGACATTTACAAAATGATGTCAACATAAATTAGACATATGTGGAATGTAAAGTAATAAATATTTTATGAGGTATCACTTTCTGTTTTAAAAGCAGAGAAATTGAAATTTAGAAAATTGTGACTTTTTCAAAATGTTTGGTAAATTTTGGATTATTTTATAAATAAAGGTGAAATATATCGACTCAAGTACAATGTGTCACGAGAAAACAATCTCAGAATGGCTTGGATAAGTAAAAGCGTTCCAAAATTTTTACCACATAAAGTGACACATGTCAGATTTGCAAAATTAGGCTCTGTCAGGAAGGAGGTAAATGGCCCGGATGTGAAGTAGTTAAGATACTATACAGCAGTGTACTGATATGTGAGGTATGAGCTGTAATTTGTGCCTCATGCCTCACATATCAGTACACTGCTGGCCAGGCATTGGTAGTGAGAAAGGCTATGAATGGTGCATGAGGGCCCAATTTAGATTCTTGCTATGGGGCCCAGTGACTTCTATGTAATCCCCTGCCTTACACAGGGCAATTATCAGGAATATGCATTCATGTGAACTTTCAGTCCTGATAATCAGCCTGTGTAAGGAGTCCTCTACAGCTGAAGATGACTCAGACATTATCAAACATTTAAACATCACTTTTGATTTCTTGAAAGCCTATTGTAGCAGAAGCAATTCAGTATTGTTTGCCTTGGGTGCTGTCAAACTTTACGGCTGTGCTGCATATTGGGTGTGGCAACAAACTGCATTAAAAATGCTTGTGGTTTTTGTAACAACATGTCTGTATTTATGCTGCTTTTTCTTTCAACAAGGGAAAACACACAGCAGACTTAAAGGGGTTCTCTGGTTATAATACCATTTTACCAAGTGCCAGCAGCCTGTCCCACCAAGCTAAGGATTTATACCTGCTCTTTGCCGCTCCAGTCCTTCGCTCTGCCTCCAATGTCTCCATCTTCCAGTCTCCAAACTGTTTTCCTCTGGTGCATAGGCATGGCCGCATGCTCTATTGATGCCAACAACTGGCTTCAACAGTGACATGCTGCTTGTTGCAACGTCACAACTGAGGCTAAAATTACCTTACAACTTACCCGTATTTTCAAAAAAAAGTTTACATAATGGCTATGCCTATTCGTAAAAGTATAACTGTGAAGGAGCAGGTCTTTCTGGGGCTTCCCTAATATATCTTTCAACCAGATTACCTGTTTTATCTCCATAGCTAGATGCATGTCTCTCACTAGCAGGGTTTATCTCCTTTGTGTGAAATCTGCCAGTACTGTACTGCTAGAACGTCCTTTCCCTTACTTCCCACTAAGTTTGTTTTCAGCTCTGGAGCTCACAGAACAGATAAGGAGTGGGAAATCACACTTATAGACACACAGGAGACTTATGTGATCTTCAGAAGCAGTGTAGAAGCAGTTCTTTTATCAGGCTCAGGCTTTCAGCTAGCTCTGAGATGCCCCCACTTCCTCTCAGCTATCTTCTGAGTCTCTGTTACTAGGGACGGGTCTGGAGGGACAGGCAGTAGACTGCAAATTAGGTGGAAGTGAGACCCCTAGTGGCCATGACTTTACAGCTTTTTTTTCCGGGGGATGCAGGTATATATTTTAAATGAAGTAATTTAGATATTTGCTAGTTACACCATTCTTTATTAAATGAAATGAAATTGTGTGAAAGTACACAGACTTTTTAATGTAACTGAATTTTGTTATGAATGTAATTCAGTTGTGATGTGTGTGATTCACATTTTTTCCCTTTGCTGGAAGGAAACGTATCATAAACACAGATATGTTGTTGCAAAAACCAAATACATATTTTGAAGCATTTTTTTGCCGCTCACAAAACGCAGCACAGCCATGATGTGTGACAGCACCCTTTTTGTAGATATAATCTTACACAGCGGGGACACCTGATTCAAATAAATGCATTTTGCCTTTTTCTTTCTATGTGTTGTTTTGTTTAATGTCAACAGCAATATCTGGAGAATATTTTATGATGATTTTAATGCATTTGACTTTTATCTTCAAAGTCGCTTCCATTTTTTTAAAATAAACAAATAAGCTTTTACTCCACCATTTCCTTTTGAAGTGAAAATAGTCTTAAAAAGGAACAAGTATCTGAAAATGCACTAAAATGTTATCATAATTCTTTACAAAGTAAAACTAAATCAGCCGAGCGCATATCGTAAGGAATTTAATGAAAAAGATACACACATTTTGCCTCTCACATAATCAAGGGACTCTGAAATTGTCTCAAGGGGACATTCTAACATGAGAAGGAAAATTCATCGCTCAGAGCCCATGGTTTCAATTTGCTGCCACATGGTTTCAATTAGACATATATTTATTAAGGCCGTTAAATGTTCAGTTTAACCAAGGGAAGAAGGTCATCCGAGTTAAGAGAAATCATGTTCGCTGCTTTACTGAGCTACAAGTTCATTATACTATAAAATGCTGAGTAAATAATACAAAACAAACAGCACTCTGCGTCTCTACTAGATGAAATCACATTCTGAAAATATTACAGTGTACAATGGAAAAATTGATCACTGTCTGCCTCTTGGGCATTGCTTCTCTATGAATTCAGCTGACCTAAGCCGTTTTCGGTTCAATGACGTGTCTTTGAAATTCAATTAATATGTGATTTAGATTTCAAAGACTTTTTCCACTTCAAAATGAGAATTCAAGTTTGGAACGAATGTGACTAATAAATGTCCCTAACCAAGGGGCACTGAGGGTCTTGCCGGATCCTTTGACAGTCTAGCATGCTTCTGTGGTCAGGTGCATGGTCCATTATGAGGGGTATTGCTGTATTTGTGGAAAAACATTTAAATATTGAAAAATTGAATGAACGGTGAGCTGTCAATATGAATGTTAAGAAAACTATCAGTTTAACTGCAATGCACGTGCATTGATGGGACTGTGAAAGTGCACTTCAGATTTCTTCCATTTTATATCTAACAATGTGTAATTTTCTAGCATGATGTGTCAGTCTAAGATCCCACCACAACATCTCAGTGGGGTTGTAAGCCATGTACCGGGGTGGTATCCCCAGCATAAATCGAAGTCACGAACGAAGAAAACAACTCCACCACCAGCTTTTGCCAAAACAGAATTTTACTTAACCCCTTCCCGACCAGGGTCGGAACGTGACTTGCTGCTCAGCGCCTTACTATTACGGCGGGCTGATCAGGCGGGTGCAGGAGCTGCGCCCGCCCGATCAGTGGCGGCGTCTGGCAGTTACCAATAGCCAGACCCCTGCTGGATGCAGTGAAAACACAGATGCCGGCGCATTAACCTTTGATGTGCCGCGGTCCGCGCTGACCACGGCACGTGCGATGTATGGGGAGAGACGGAGCAGCCATCAGGTCCCCGTGCTGCTATGACAGGGACCCGATGGCAGGGAAAGCAGCTTGATGCCTTCCTTAGGCATCGTGGCTGCCTTCCCTCTTAGCCTGTGAGATCCAGCCCCCCTGGATCCCACAGGCAAGCAGGCTGTAAGTGTATTACACTGGTAATACACTTACAGCCAATCAATCACAATACAGAAGTATTGTTTTGTGATGCATTGTAAAGGGAATCAGACCTCAAAAGTTGAAGTCCCAGAGATGGACAAAAAATAAAGTGAAAAAAATAAATGAGGTATTGCAGTGTCCGTATCCTCTGGCTCTATAAAAATATCACATGACCTAACCCCTCAGGTGAACACCGTCAAAACAATAAAATAAAAACTGTGCTAAAACAAAAAATTTTTGGTCACCTTACATCACTAAAAGTGCAACACCAAGCAATCAAAAATGCGTATGCCCCCCAAAATAGTACCAATCTAACCGTCACCTCATCCCGTGAAAAATGAGCCCCTAACTAAGACAATCGTCCCCCCCAAAAAAAAACAACTATGGCTCTCAGACTATGGAGACACTAAAACATGATTTTATGGAGTTAAATGTAAAAAATAAAAAAATAAAAAAGTAGACATGTTAGTTATTGCCTCTTCCGTAACAACCTGCTCTATAGAAATAACACATGACCTAACCCCTCAGGTAAACACTGTAAAAAAGATAAAATAAAAACTGTGTCAAAAAAGCCATTTTTTGTCACCGTACATCACAAAAAGTGTAATTGCAAGCGATCAAAAAGTCATAGTGCCAACAGGCGCAGTGGACACTGTAGTCTGCGCCCACTGCGCCTGTGTGAGACTGCGGCACTGAGAAGAAATTACATCAGGGCAAGTGGAGTAAATAAATTAAGTGGTAGGCGGTGCTGGGCTCCGGATCGATGGGCGCGGCTGGACTCCAACAGATGTGGGACAACCCCTTGGGCTCCTGGCCAAGGTAATTTACATATCAATAAGATCGGTTTTCATAAGAATCTAACACACACAGAGCAGTAACAGTGGGATCATTTTAAACACAGCAAGGAGACTGATGGGCATATATAAATATTGCTGTAGCGTTAATCCTGGTGACAGAATCTCTTTAAATAGGGTAATTGTAAACAAGGCTCTGGGTCAAGATGGATTACACCCAAGAGTTCTTAAAGAGCTCAGTTCAGTCATTGCTGTGCCCCTGTTTATAATTTTTAAAGATTCTCTAGGTACTGGTACAGTGCCAAGTGATTGGTGCAAGGCAAATGTGGTGCCCATATTCAAAAAACGATCAAGGTCCTTCACAGGTAATTATAGACCTGGAAAGTATAGTTTGTAATTGGATTGAAAACTGGCTGAAGGATCGTGTCCAGAGAGTTGTGGTCAATGATTCCTATTCAGAATGGTCTCGGGTTATAAGTGGTGTACCCCAAGGTTCAGTGCTGAACCTTTTATTATTTAATTTATTTATTAATGATATCGAGGACGAGCTTAATAGCACCATTTCTATTTTTGCAGATGACACTAAGCTATGTAGAACTGTACAGTCTATGTAAGATGTCCATATACTAAAAGCTGACTTGAACACTCTGAGTGATTGGGCATCAACTTGGCAAATGAGGTTCAACGTGGACAAATATAAAGGTTTGTATCTTGGTAGTAATAATCTCTGTACTTCATATGTCCTAGGTGATGTAACACTGGGAGAGTCACTTATAGAGAAGATTTGGGTGTCCTTGTGGATGGTAGATTAAATTATAGCATACAATGTCAATCAGCTGCTTCTAAGGCCACCAGGATAATGTCATGCATTAAACGAGGCATGGACTCACGGGGCAGGGATGTAATACTACCACTTTACAAAGGTGCGGCCTTATCTGGAATATGCAGTTCTGGGCACTGGTCCATAGAAAGGACGCATTGCAGCTGGAAAAAGTACAGAGGAGAGAGACTAAACTGATAAGGGGTATGGAGGGTCTTACTTATAAAGAAAGATTAAAAGAATTGAATTTATTTAGTCTTGAGAAGAGACGTCTAAGGGGGAACATGATTATCCTATACAAATATATAAATGGGCCATACAAAAAATACGGTAAAAAACTGTTCCATGTAAAATGCTCTCAGAAGACAAAGGGGTACTGCCTCCGATTGGAGAGGAAAAAGTTCAGTCTCCGGCAGCGTCAAAGCTTCTTTACTGTAAGAACTGTGAAGCTGAGGAATAGACTTCCTCAGGACGTGGTCACAGCAGGAACAGTGGACAGTTTTAAAAAAGGTTTAGATGAATTCTTACAAGTAAACAACATTGATGCTTATGAAAATGTGTAGAAATCTGAGTCTAAATTCCTTCTGGGATTCGCATCCCCAACTATCTCTTGGTTGAACTTGATGGACTTATGTCTTTTTTCAACCGTATTAACTATGTAACTATGAAATATCCCTTTAAGTTATGGAGTCCTTGCGATGGACAATAGCAACACTTGTGGCCTGACACAAACAGAGACCCTATCTAACTAACTACAGGTCTGGTCTCAGTCTCTAAGCGCCAACACTGTAATGAGGTGCGTGCACGATCTTACCGTTCCGGGTCTGCTCTGCCTCCGCTGGTGACTCTGAACCGAACAAAAGCCTCTCCAACAAGCATGCGGTCCTGCGGTGTATGTAGCTTTGCTCCCCAGCTTTCATCAGTGTTCCTGGAAGCTATCCTCGTTCCTCTGGACAGGATCAGGGTCTTGGACACGATCAGCTTCATTTAGCTGCAGCTCTGGTCACTGAGGGATGCTCTCAACCTGGATGCTGTCGGATCCTCTGCTCACACAGTTCCTCAGTCTCGCCTCCCTCTAAGATGGCTGCACCCTTTCTCTTCCTCTCCAGGCTCTGTGTAACCCCACCTCTCATGAATATGGAAATATATGCAGTCTGTTAGCTGTGTTTAGGAAACAGCGACATCTTTTGGCCAAACAGCAGAATCTCAGTCCAGATCATTTCATTTAATCTACACAAACAGTGTTCAGACAAGGAGAGCTGTTTCCCTATCTCACAAGGTTCAAAGGGTTTCTCCAGGTTTTTACAATAGGTGGCCTAACTTAAAGGGGTTGTCCAAGTTATTTTGATTGATGAGCTATCCTCAGGATAGGTCATCAATATCAGATCGGCGGGGGTCCTACATAACTTGGACAACTCCTTTAAGGATAGGCTATCTTAAAGATATACCATCAAAATTAGATAGTGTGATCCTGTCCTTCAGTACCCTTTCTAATTAGCTGTTTGAAGGGCTTGTGGTGTTCATGTGGCACTGCAGTGTCTTCCATGTTTACGTCAAGTTTTACTGGTTCTTACTGCACATACTGACAATATATATTGTCATAGCGGCTGTGTTTAGTATTGCAGCTTTGTCCAATTCACTTGAATGGTGGCTACAAGAAGTAACCAACTGTTTTGCTACCAACTCTAAACATTTACCTACTGCATTGAGTTTGCATGTTCTCCCCCTTGTTTATTTGGGTTTACAACTAACCACATTCCAGTCTAGCTACAAGTGACCATGTACCAGTCCTGCTGCCAGCCTTTGTGCCTCTACCTTCTACCAGCCTGTGTCTTGCTACCTGCACCAGCCTGTGGGCTGCTATTAGTCAGTGTCTCTGACTTGGTGTCACGGTAGGTGAGGGAAGGGAAGCAAACCAAACACAACAAAATTAAACAAAACAGCAGGCTAGGCCCCACAGCTAGGGAACAGGGAAAGGTCACTTCCTGACAATCCCTGAGCCTTTCCCTGACTGCTACCAACATGAACAACATGAAAAAAGTGTTTATGCACACCAACCTAAGCCCTGCTGCAACTGACACAAACCCTCAGCTAGGGAGCAGGCGTCTACCTAAGGCCTAGCCAGTGACAAACAACAGAAGGGAAGGAAGGAGAACTTAACTGAAGATGAACTGGGAGCAAGAGATCCACCAAACACCAGCAGAGATCTCCAGGAGAAACTATAAACCGCAAGGGCTATAGTGAGAGGCAGGTATAAATAGCATCACTAACTAACTAATGAGCAGAACCTGTAAGGGGGTGGGATCCTGCCCAAAGCCACAGCAAAGCAATCTGTCAGATAGATTCAGGTGCAGCAAGTCTGACAGATCTCAGATCACTCACAGGGCAGGTCGTGACAGTACCCCCCCCCCCCCCCCCTCTACAGGTGACCTCCGGGCACCCAGGACCAACTTTATCCGGGTGTCCCCTGTGAAAGGCGGTCACAAGGCAGCTAGCATTGGCATCGGTAGCCGGAACCCACATCCTTTCCTCAGGACCGTATCCCTTCCAATGCACCAGGTACTGAAGGGAACCCCAAAGAACACGCAAGTTAAGTATTTTGGAGATCTGAAACTCCAGATTACCATCTACCAAGACAGGAGGAGGAGTAGGCAAAGGAGATGGTTCAGCAGTTTCAGCATACTTCTTCAACAAGGACCTGTGAAACACATTATGGATCTTCCAGGTCTGCAGACGTTCCAGACGAAACGCCACCGGATTAATAATGGCTGAGATTTTGTAAGGACCAATAAATCTCGGGCCCAACTTCCAAGAGGGTACTTTCAACTTAATGTTCTTAGTAGACAACCAGACAAAATCACCCACACACAGGTCCGGACCAGTCATACGCCTCTTGTCAGCCATCCGTTTATATCTTTCGTCCATCTTTTTCAAATTAACCCGAATCTTCTGCCAGATAGAAGACAACGAAGAAGAGAATCTCTCCTCTTCAGGTATACCAGAAGATTCAGTCCCAGAAAAAGTATCAAACTGAGGGTGAAAACCATATGCACTAAAAAATTGTGACTTATTTGTTGACTTCTGTCTGCGGTTATTCAAGGCAAACTCAGACAAGGACAAAAACGAGGACCATTCTTCCTGATTCTCAGAGACAAAACACCTCAAATAAGACTAGCTCAGTTTGTCCATTCGACTGAGGATGGAAAGCCAAAGAGAAAGACAACTGAATACCCAGATGAGTACAAAACGCCTTCCAAAACCTGGAGACAAATTGCGTCCCCCTATCAGACACCACATCAGAGGGGATGCTGTGTAATTTCACAATGTTATCAATAAACACCTGAGCGAGAGTTTTAGCATTGGGCAAACCTGATAATGGTACAAAGTGAGCCATCTTACTGAAGCGGTCCACCACCACGAAAATCACAGTTTACCCAGAGGAACTTAATGGATGAAGTCCATGGACAAATGCGTGCAAGGACGAGATGGAATGGACAAAGGAAGAAGAGATCCTGATGGCCGAGTGTGAGCCACCTTAGCGCGTGCACAGGTCTTACAAGCTGCTACATAGCCCTCAACACATTTACGTAAACCTGGCCACCAGAATCTCCGGGAAATAAGATCCACCGTTGATCTACTCCCAGGGTGTCCCACAAGGACAGTATAATGATGTTCCTTGAATACCTTGTGTCACAGTTCTGAAGGAACAAACAACTTCCCTGGAGGACAGGAATCAGGTGCCTCACCTTGAGCCCCCAACACTTCCGCCTCCAGCTCGGGGTAAAGAGCGTATACCACCACCCCATCAGCCAAAATTGGAGCGGGATCCTCCGAATCCACCACCCCAAGAAAGCTACGGGACAGAGCATCCGCTTTGACGTTTTTGATCCCAGGACGATAAGTGACCATAAAATTAAATCTGGTAAAGAACAATGACCATTTGGCCTGCCTAGGGTTCAGACGCTTTGCTGATTGCAGGTAAGCTAGATTCTTATGGTCAGTAATTACCGTAATAGGATGAATCACTCCTTCTAGCCAATGACGCCATTCCTCAAAGGCCAATTTGATGGCCAACAACTCTCTATTCCCAACATCATAATTTCTTTCGGCAGCAGAGAGTTTCTTAGAGAAAAAAGCACACAGACGCAATTTGCTCGAAAGGGACCCTGCAACAAAACTGCCGACACGTTCACCTCCACAATGAAGGGTTGAGACACATCAGGTTGCATCAGAATGGGAGCAGAAGCAAAACATTCCTTAATTGCAGAAAAACCCTGTAATGCCTCTTTCGACCAGAGAGAGAAGTCAGCGCCCTTCCTTCCTAGTCATATCCATCAAAGGTTTGACAATAGTGGAATAATTCAGGATGAACTTCCTGTAGTAATTAGTAAATCCTAAACACCGCATCAGAGCTTTCTGATTCTACGGCCGGTCCCATTCTAGTACCGCACTGACCTTTTCGGGATCCATGCGAAAACCTGGGGCAGAAAGTAAGTAACCCAGAAACTACAGTTCCTGAACAGCAAACACACATTTTTCCAACTTAGCATACAATTTATTCTCCTGAAGGATCAAAAATACTTGTCTTAAATGAACTTGTTGAGTCTCCATATCGGGTGAGTAAATAAGTATGTCATCGAGGTAAATAACGATAAACCTCCCCACCAAATGATGAAAAATGTCATTGATAAAGTGCTGGAAGACTGCCGGGGCATTAGTTAAAGGGGTATTGAAGGCGGTCTTCCATTCATCCCCTTCTCTGATTCTTATCAGATTATAAGCTCCTATTAGAAAACACCTTGGCACCAACAATCTAATCAAATAGATCCGGAATCAAGAGAAGGGGATAAGGGTCACGGACAGTAATGAGATTCAATTCCCAGAAATCTAGGCACGGTCTCAGGGACCCGTATTCTTTTTTACAAAAAAGAAGCCCACTGCCATAGGTGATTTAGATGGTCCAATATGTCCTTTTGTCAAACTCTCTGCAATATACTCCCGCATAGCTACTCTTTCAGGTTGGGAAAGATTATATAACCGAGATTTTGGCAATTTAGCTCTGGGAATAAGATTGATGGGACAATCATACTCTCGGTGGGGGGGCAACTCCTGATCTCAGCCCTCCGCGAATACGTCCGAAAAATCAGAAAGAAACGGAGGTAACACCTTAGTAGATACCCCTGAAATAGATGCGCCGAGACAGTTGTCCATACAAAAATCACTCCAATTACTGATTTGTCTAGTTTGCCAATCAATGGTAGGGTTATGTTTGGTCAACCATGGTAAACCCAGAACCAGTGGAGCAGGCAAACCTTTAAGAACAAAACAAATCCTGCACAATATGAGTTAGATATTTTTGCGAAAGAGAAGCGGAATCTACAGCAAACAATGATATCTCTTTGCTTAATGCGCTAGTTATAAAACCATGACTCTGAACAAATTGATAATCCACAAGATTAACCCCTGTACCACTGTCAACAAATACTTCTAATTCAATCATTTCAGAGACTAGCACCATCATGGTAGGCAGGAGAAATCGGGTACTGCAGGTAGAATACAAATATACCTGTTCTGACTCTTCATTCACGCTACAAAAAGTAAGGGAACTTTGTTTTTAAAGAACCCCCCTTTTGTTTTTCGTTACCACTTTAAGGCTTAATAAAAGGACACACATTAACGAAATGTCCTTCTTTACCACAGAAATAAACACAGTCTTCTTTGCACTTTATAGTTCCTATTACCAAGTCAAGAAGAGACCTGACCTAACTGCATAGGTTCCTCTCCAGTCCCTGGTTCAAGTGTCACTGTACCCTGAGGGACAGGAGGGACAGATTCCCCAAATGACAGTGCCTCCTGCCTGAGGGGAACCTTGCAACTCTCCCTCAGACGTCTATCAATCTTTACAGCTAGAGCCATGGCCGCCTCTAAAGAATCCTTTTTTTTTTAAATGAAACGCAAGGGTGTCTTTTAGTTTCTCAGACAGCCCCTGACAGAATGAACTACGGAGTGCAGGGTCATTCCACTCCGAGTCAGTCGCCCATCTTCTAAATTCAGCACAATATGACTTAGCCGTATGTTCTCCCTGACACAAGCTACGTAGCTTAGATTCGGCCAGAGAGACCCGGTCTGGGTCATCATAAAAAGTTTGCCCACCGGCCGGAGGGACCGATCAGCGAACCGATCGGCAGAGAAAAAGCCCAGGACTGAGCACCACAGTTTAGCAGAGAAATGATAATACCCACTCTTGAAATCAGACGCAGACGAAAATATAATTTACAAGACTCCCTGAACCGAACAAAGTTATCACTTCCCCCGGAAAACCTATCTGGGAGAGTGACCTTTGGTTCAAGGCTGACCTGGTTCCCACCAGCGGCGCCAGACGCCAGAGATCTCTGACACAGTGCAACCGAATTGCGGAGTTTTGCAACTTCCAAAGACAATCCCTGCATTCGATCCACCAGTGCATCAATAGCTTCCATTTTGCACAGAGAAAGGGGAAAAAAACTACGGTATGGGCGATTTATAATGTCACGGTAGGTGAGGGAAGGGAAGCAAACCAAGCACAACAAAATTAAACAAAACACTAGGGAACAGGGAAAGGTTGCCTCCTGACAATCCCTGAGCCTTTCCCTGACTGCTACCAACATTAACAAATCTCGATGGTAGAAGTGTTCATGCACACCAACCTAAGCCCTGCTGCAACTGACACAAACCCTCAGCTAGGGAGCAAGACAACCGATTCCTTGCACAAGATGAAGGAAGCAGCGTCTACCTAAGGCCTAGCCAGTGACAAACAGAAGGGAAGGAAGGAGAACTTAACTGAAGACGAACTGGGAGCAAGAGATCCACCAAACACCAGCAGAGATCTTCAGGAAAAACTATAAACCGCAAGGGCTATAGTGAAAGGCAGGTATAAATAGCATCACTAACTAACTAATGAGCAGAACCTGTGAGGGGTGGGATCCTGCCCAAAGCCACAACAAAGCAATCTGTCAGATAGATTCACGTGCAGCAAGTCTGACAGATCTAATCAGATCACTCACAGGGCAGGGCGTGACACTTGGTGACCATCTGCCTGTGCTGTCACCTACATCCCGTGATGTCACCCATCCTTCTTCTGGATGCTGTTCCTGTCATCTCCTGGTCCTGATCCTAGCCTACTCCAGGACACTGCTCCTCATGTTTAATGGTGTTGACCCCACCCCGCCCCTGGTCCTCGTTTCTAGAATCTCCTGGTTCTTAGTACAAGGCCTAATCTTCCAGTTGCTCCTTGGTACTGGCAAAAGACTACTTCTGGTCATTGCTACTGGTGTCTACTGGTCCCATCCTGGGTCTGCTTCTGGTGACCGTTTCTGGTATTTTCATGTCTGTACCCCTATGCTTCACATCTGTGTCACTGTGCTTCACGCCAGTGCCCTGTGGTCTACATCTGGTCTGAGCTCCACAGGTACATTCTCTGCTACTCCATAGTTATGAACTGAGCTCTAGTTTAAGCACGTTACTTTATCCTGAAACCTGTTACCTTAGCCTTAGATTCATAGATTTGATAATGTACTGTGAACTTACATAAGGTCCTAGGGAGGTTGAATGTTTGTGGTCTAGACAAAGCATGCTATAGACAATTTACCAATAATTAATTTCTGACTAATAATCCATTGGAGCCGGCTATAGCTTCTTCTGTGAGCAGATATCTTGATTATTCAGCCTGCTGTATGATTTATCAGCAGAGCCACTTAATATTCCATCCATGTGCCTAGTGAAATGCTGCTTAGTGTAAATAAAGTAAGATGTATTTTACCATTTACAAATGTTGGCTTTTAAGAGGTATCTCTGAGAGTACTGGGAACAAGATAATTAGAGTGTATGAAGTTTTCAGAATTGTCAATACCTCATTAAATGTGAATTAAACATCACTACAGGCAGGCGCTGTACACAGCTGAACCTTATTCAAGCTTTTTAATCAACAGAATTGCCTATAGGCCGTAACTTATATGCGGTTCAAGCAAGTTTAATATGTATGTGAGTGAACCAACTGGAATTGAAATGTCATGATGACATGAACATAAAAATTAAACCTAAATAAGGAAAAAGTGAATCCTACAATGTTATACCCATCAGGGTTGCCAAACGTTCAGAAATTCCTGCACAGTTCGTAAAAATAGAGGACTTTTTTCCAGTGTCCAGGAAAAAAAATAGTCGTGTCCTTATTTTTTTTTTTAGGCTGATGGTGTTTGAGCAGTTTACTTTGACTGTAATTCTCAGCATTTTAGAGCTTACAGAAAGTGCTTGTAATGTACTCATTACTAGTATCTGACCTTTAGAAATGTTTTACTTATATATTAATTATAGTTCAGTATAGTTTTCCAATTTGTCCGTAAAAAATGTTGGCTGTCTGTAATGTTTGGATAAATTGTTCAGAAAAAATAAATATTTAGGTTGACAACACTGGTACCCATCCAGGGATGTGACCTACTATACTTAGGCTGGATTGATACTGTCATCAAGGTGTGGTATTTATAGGTGCTTCCAAGTGGGCCTGATGAAGGGCTATAATGTGCAGCAATGAATGATAAAAGAAGCTCATCTAAGGATCTTTTACAAAGACCAATGAAAAGCTCCTGGGTGAAGGGGGGGGGGGGGGGGCAGGGGTCTGAACTGATGTATGCTAATGTATGACCCCTCCATACACTTTACATATGTCAGTAGCATGTTTTACTGACCAGAGAATATTTTTATACTCATACAAAAGAGCTGATTGGCTAAGCCAATGAACTAATTTGTTGGCTTATTGGTCCGGTGTGTCAATGGGTTGGTAATGGTCAACAAACTTTTTCAGTTCAAAATCCATACACCCAGATCTTACTTAAAAGGGGTTTTCCACTATTCTAAGGATAGGTCATCAATATCAGATCTTTGGGGGTCCAATAGCCCTGCCAGTCAGCTATATAAAAAGGCCTAGGCCATTGACATCATGTTCGGCAGTCACAAAGCTTAGGTGCAGCTCAGTCTCATTCAAGTTATTGTGTCTAAGTTGCAATACCAAGCATGGCCACTATACAATGTACAGCGTTGTGATTGGTAAGCTGTGAGGAGGCCGTGGTGCTCTGGTGAGCACTGCAGACTCCTTCAAACAGCTGATCGGCATGGGTCTGACTCCTAGCAATCCTGCCGATCTGATATTGACGATCTATCCTGAGAAAAGGTTATTGATGTTGATCTCCTGGAAAACCCCTTTAAAAGTTTACAGCAAAATATGGTAAAGTCTCATTTAATCCATTTGTGGTATTTCTGTTGCGTTTATAGGTCAATGGAATTTTTTTTCCTAATACAGGAGGAAGGAGTATAGAATTTTTCCCAATAGGCTCAAAGGAGGAAGAGAACAAAATACACCACCAAAAATTGTTAGAAAGCATTGTAAAAGAATGTTTGTGAAACATAGGAAATTACTGGGGAAAAAAAGACCACATGGCCCATCTAGTCTGCCCTTATTATTTCCTCTTAAATGGGTTTCCCTTGCTCCATATATTGATGACCTATTCTTAAGACAGGTCGTCAATATTATATTGGTGGGCGTTATACCAGGCAGACACACACAGCAGGACCAATAGAGAAAGTAGATTTAGAACCAAGGCAATACATACAAAGGAGAAGGTATAGACACATGCCAGATACCCGGAATAGTAGAGTAACCAGGAAGCCACATCCCATAACTATAAATCAATACTACCATTTCTACAACTACATTTATCACTGAGCATTCCCCACTTAAATGGCTCCTTTGGGTCTGTTTTACCCATTTAACCCCAGTCAAATTCTAGAAAGCTGATATTATTCAAAATGTTTGTGTGCCTGAAAATAGTCATTGAACTAATACATCAATTGCCAAGTGTCTTCTTAGCTGAAACAAGCAGACTATTCTAATGTATTAATTTAGAACAATGTTGTCTTAGTTCTTCGTGCAATGCCAGAAAACAGCGTGATGTGAATAGCCCACAGCTGTACATTGGCATCCACATACTACCACTAACAGTAGATGCAGTGTCTGAGGGATGCACATAGGCTCAATCAATTTGATGAACTAAGCCGTCATTGACACGCTACATATAGCTAGCTGTCCCCTAATGAAACTATTGAAAATAGAAAAACTGTAGTAAATATTTGAATTAAAGTACAGATAGATTAGAATGTAAATTGTCTAAGTGTATGCCTAAATAATAAGGGATTCCTATGAGCCTTGATAAACAGTAGTCTGGGGGGGGGGGGGGGATCTGAATAGAAGATGGTGCTTTACACCCTATAAACCATTTTCATAGACTTCATCATTGGACTAGAATCTGTAGTATCCCAAAGTGGCATTACCATTTCTACACCCAGATACTGTCTTTAACGTCTAACCACAATAACATCTGTGTATTTATTCCAGGTCCTTTGTCACTGTGCATCAATTATTATTGCTCTAAAACTGTTATGTTCATGTAATGTGCCTTGTTCACCAGCAGGTGGCGGTATGTATCGGGCAGAGTGAAAGATCCTTAGATAGAATGGAACTCACCATTCCATTCTCCCTCCTTTTGGACAGAAGTGGGCCAGTCCTGCTTCCTACCCGAAGGGAGAGGTCGTAGTTCTAATTCATTCCAGTTTTAGACTCGATAGTAAAGCTGAGAAGACATGAAAGATGTAGCAGCGAGGGGAAAGTTCCACCTCCTGCAGCAGAAGTGTCAAAAGGGACGTAGCTCATAGAGCACCTTGGCTTCTTACAGATCTACAGACTGGGGGGTCACTAGGGGGTCATCAGCCAAAAGCACCCCACTCCAGAGATATTAGAACAGTCCTAAAATCCAGCTACCAGACTAAAGTATATCACAGCAGAGAGAGTAAAAGCAGAGTACTCAAGTTTGCCTGCCAGTTTATGCAAAACCTGCAGGAACCAAGAGAGAGCCTGAATATTGTCTGGATGAAAACTTATGCAAATAAAGCCGTTAAACTTTATCAAGGTCTGGACTTATTTATTTTCCACTTCCATCATTATTCAGCTCCTTTATTGCTTCAGAGCCCAACCCTGGGGAGTAACGATATCCAGGTAGGAGCACTGTGACACACACATAGACTATTAAGGCCACTCCAAACCACTCGGCAAAATCCAAAAGAACGGTGCATGGAGAAGCAACTTCTCGTCAGCAACACGAGTAAGTAAATTCCAATTCTACTTATAGTGGAATCCAGCACACACTAAGTGAAGAATTACATTAAAAAAAAATATTTTTTCTTAGCATTGCAGGCACATAGGAACATGGGACCAACACAGATGCCTTCAGATGTCAAGCGCACATGCAACAGGTCAGCCAGTCTTATAGGTACAAATCTGCTGACAGATGGCATTTATTTGGGGGGGGGGGGGGGGGGGTTTACCGATGCTTTAAATGAATTAATACAATCAAGTTTTAATTGTTCACTTAGTATGTGCTGGATTCCACCCTAATTAGAATCGGAATTAAGGTATATGTGCATTTTTTGTATGGAGAAGAAAGGTAATATACATAGATAAAAAATTGGCCCTAATATAGAAATGAGGACTCACTCAAACAGGCAGTAGCAATGAGCTTGTAACACATTTCATTCTAGTTAGGGCACAATGCTTGATGGTTACAGTTACACCACTTGGTGTTTACCCCCTTTGGGACACAGCCTTATTTCACCTTAAGAACCAGGCCATTTTTTGCAAATCTGACCAGTGTCACTTTAAGTGGTGATAACTTTAAAACGCTTTGACTTATCCAGGCCAGAAGTTTAGAAGCAAATCTTGAAATTTTTCAGAAATTTTCAAAAACTCAATTTTTAGGAACCAGTTCAGGGCTGAAGTCACTTTGCGAGACTTACATAATAGAAACCACCCAAAAATGACCCCATTCTATAAACTACACCCCTCAAGGTATTCAAAACTGATTTTACAAACTTTGTTTACCCTTTAGGTGTTCCACAAGAATTAATGGAAAATAGAGATACAATTTCAAAATTTCACTTTTTTGGCAGATTTTTCATTTTAATAATTTTTTTTCAGTTACGAAGCAAGGGTTAACAGCCAAACAAAACTCAATATTTATGGCTCTGAAACTGTAGTTTACAGAAACACCCCATATGTGGTTGTAAAACTGCTGTACGGGCACATGGCAGGGTGCAGACGGAAAGGAATGCCATGCGGTTTTTGGAAAGCAGGTTTTGCTGGACTGTTTTTTTTTTACACCATGTTCCATTTGAAGCCCCCCTGATGCACCCCTAGAGTAGAAACTCCATAAAAGTGACCCCATCTAAGAAACTACACCCCTCAAGGTGTTCAAAACTGATTTTACAAACTTTGTTAACCCTTTAGGTGTTCCACAAGAATTAATGCAAAGTAGAGATACAATTTCACTTTTTTGGCAGATTTTCAATTTTCATTTTTTTTTTTACTTTTACAAAGCAAGGGTTAACAGCCAAACAAAACTCAATATGTATGGCTCTGATACTGTAGTTTACAGAAACACCTCATATGTGGTCGTAAACTGCTGTACGGGCACACGGTAGGGTGCAGAAGGAAAGGAATGCCATACGGTTTTTGGAAGGCAGATTTTGCTGGACTGTTTTTTTTTGACACCATGTCCCATTTGAAGCCCTCCTGATGCAAACCCAGAGTAGAAACTCCATAAAAGTGACCCCATCTAATAAACTACACCCCTCAAGGTATTAAAAGCAGATTTTACAAACATCGTTAACCCTTTAGGTGTTCCACAAGAGTTATTGGCAAATGGAGATGCAATTTCAGAATTAAAATTTTTTGCCAAATTTTCAATTTTAATCCATTTTTTCCAGTTACAAAGCAAGGGTTAACAGCCAAACAAAACTCAATATTTATGGCCCTGATTCTGTAGTTTACAGAAACACCCCATATGTGGTCGTAAACTGCTGTACGGGTACACGGCAGGGTGCAGAAGGAAAGGAATGCCATACAGTTTTTGGAAGGCAGATTTTTGCTGGACTGGTTTTTTGACACCATGTCCCATTTGAAGCCCCCCTGATGCACCCCTAGAGTAGAAACTCCAAAAAAGTGACCCCATTTTAGAAACTACGGGATAGGGTGGCAGTATTGTTGGTACTAGTTTAGGGTACAGATGATTTTTGGTTGCTCTATATCAGTGTTTCCCAACCAGTGTGCCTCCAGCTGTTGCAAAACTACAAATCCCAGCATGCCCACACAGCCAAAGGCTGTCCAGGCATGCTGGGAGTTGTAGTTTTGCAACAGCTGGAGGCACACTGGTTGGGAAACTCTGCTCTATATTCCACTTTTTGTGAGGCAAGATAACAAGAAATAGCTGTTTTGGCACCGTTTTCTATTTTTTGTTATTTACAACATTCATCTGACAGGTTACATCTTGTGGTATTTTCATAGACCAGGTTGTCATGGATGCGGTGATACCTAATATGTATACTTTTTTTTATTTATGTAAGCTTTACACAATGATTTCTTTTTTGAAACAAAAAAAAAAATCATGTTTCAGTGTTTTCCAAATTTTTTTCAGTTTTTAGGCGATTACCTTGGGTAGGGTATGATGTTTGCGGGATGAGATGTCAGTTTAGTTTTATTGGCACTATTTTGGGGTGCGTGTGACTTTTTGATCGCTTGCTAATACACTTTTTGTGATGTGAGGTGACAAAAAATTGTTTATTTAGCACAGTTTTTATTTAACATTTTTTACGGTGTTCATCTGAGGGGTAAGGTCATGTGATATTTTTATAGAGCCGGTCAATACGGACGCGGCGATACCTAATATGTATACTTTTAATTTATTTACCGTATGTAAGTTTTACACAACGATTTCATTTTTGAAGCAAAATAAATCATGTTTTAGTGTTTCCACAGTCTGAGAGCCATAGTTTTTCAGTTTTTGGGCGATAATCTTAGGTAGGGTCTCATTTGTTGCGGGATGACATGACGGTTTGATTGGCACTATTTTGGGGTTCATATGACTTTTTGATTGCTTGCTATTACACTTTTTGTGATGTAAGGTGACAAAAAATTGTTTTTTTATTTGTTATTTTTTACGGTGTTCATCTAAAGGGTTAGATCATGTGATATTTTTATAGAGCCGGTTAATACGGATGCCGCGATACCTAATATGTATACTTTTTTTATTTATGTAAGTTTTACACAATAACAGCTTTTTTAAAACAAAAAAATATGATGTTTTAGTGTCTCCATATTCTGAGCCATAGTTTTGCCTGTGGGGCTGGATCTCACCGGCACGTCACAGGAAGGCAGTTATTTCAAGTAAAGCAACATTTGAACTTCATCTAAAGGTCTGGACATCATTTCTTCTGCAAAATTCCTCTATTACTCCTACTATGACTACACTAAAATTTACTGCAAGTGAGCCAGGAGTTCCAGCCGTACCCAGGTAGGAGACACCGTGACACAACTACCACAAAACTATAGAGATATTATAGGCCATCACACCACTCTGGCATTCCTAATCTGGGACGTACGTTATAACACCTTGGAAGGGCCCTGGGATAGTACCCTGCGCTGCAATTGGCATCACGAACAAATGCAGGATATATTATCCACCTGACACTGCCACTGCATTAAAGTGGCGTCAGCGAACCCGTTCCTGGTCACTGCATATTACAGGCACAAAGCTTAGTGTTTAGTAGTGCAACAGAACAGTCTCTGGGCGCATAGCATACTGGTTACAGTCTCTCTTTGACAGCATACAGAATATTGTTCCAATTTCTCAGTGAGGGCACACAGTATATTGGTTACAGTCTCCCTTTAAAAGCATGCAGCATATTGTTCCAGTCTCTCCGTGAGGGCACACAGCACATTAGTTACAGTCTCCCTTTAAAGGCATGCAGCATATTGTTCCAGTCTCTCAGTAAAGGGCACACAGTATATTGGTTACAGTCTCCCTTTGAGAGCGTACAGCATGTTGTTCCAGTCTCTCCGTGAGGGCACACAGCACATTGATTACAGTCTCCCTTTAAAGGCATACAGCATATTGTTCCAGTCTCTCAGTGAGGGCACACAGTATATTGGTTACAGTCTCCCTTTGACAGCATATTGTTCTAGTCTCTCAGTGAGGGCACACAGTATATTAGTTACAGTCTCTGTGAAGGCATGCATTATATTAGTTATATCCTTTCTTTGAGGGCGCACAGCATATTGAATACAGTCTTGCAGTGAGGGTGTACAGTGTATAGGTTATGGTCCCTCTTTGAGGGCACACAGCAAATTGGTTATAGTCTCTCAGTGCCATTTTACAGTGCATTGGCTATAGTTTGTCTGTGAGGGGACACAGTGTTTTGGTTACAGTTTCCCAGGGAAACGGGGCACACAGCATATTGGTTAATCTCTCTTAGAGCGCACACAGTGTACTACTTACAGTCTCTTTTGGGGCACACATCACATTGGTCACAGCTGTCTTTATTCTTAGATAACATTGAAGCACTTACACATGTAGGTTTTCACCACCCATTGAAAAAGTTAGGAGAACAGCCTGGAATAGGCCCCATAGCAGCCACTTAGGATGCCTTTATGATATGCATGCTCTTAGAGATGGGGCAAACTCCTACAATGTCCTGCTGTAACCTCAAAGCTGTGAGAGCATTTTAGATTTACCAGTAGCCTCCTAAATTATATTTACGTGGCTTCCAAGAAGTTCAGGATCTACCGAGAGATAACGACTGCTAATTTTTTTGTAAATTATATCCATAAATAAATAATTTTAATTTAAATCTTTTGCATGCGACAGCCAAACACCCACAGTATCATGATGAAGGATGCTAATTCCTCAAACAGCAGCTTGACTTGCTAGATATAGAAGTGCTCAGCAATATTGACGCACAGAACACTTTGCTGCACATCCAGGGTACGAAAATAGATGAGTGTAGGTGTGGATATGGAAAGCTAATGCCTTAAACCAGATCAAATAATACTGTACTATGGAGATTACAATTTTAATTGATAGTTTGCTTTACAGTGCAGTAATATCTGGTTACACTGCTTATAATCATCTTACAATATACACTGAAATAGAGAAAAGTATTGGGACATATTTTTTAAGGTGGCCATAAACATTACCATAAAGTTGATCAAAACAACAATTTCAACCAAAACAAACATTAGTCAGTTAAAATGAAATCGTTTTAGTCGACCAATGAAAGACCATCATTGTCTGAAAAGTCAGCCATGTTTAATATTTTCATCCGATAGTCGGACAAAAGATCGTTTAAGGAAAAATTGTTCATGGAAGAAGAATCTTTCTTTGAAAGAATTTCATTGAAAATGTATGGTCAATCTGAATAACCGTAACTGTCTATATGGACTATTATAATCATTGCATTAAGGTGGTTCATTCAGTCCCATTGCCACAGGTGTATAAAATCCAGCACTTAGCCTTGTAGTCTGCCTTTACTAACATTTGTGAAAGAATGTCTCATTCTAAAGAGATCACTGAATTTCAGCTTGCTCCTCTAATAGGATTCCACCATTGAAACAAGTTGGTTCATGAAATCTCTTCCCTCCTAGATACTCCATCATCAACTATGAGTGGTGTTTTTCAAGTTAGAAGTGTTTAGGAACCAAACCAACGTGGAGACAAAGTGGCAGACTACGTAAAGTTACAGAACAGGGTCACTCCATGCTGAGGTGCATTGTGCATAAAATTCACCAACACTCAATACATGCAGAGCTTCAAACTTTCTCTGGCATTAACATCAGCACAAAAAAAACATGGCATAGGTTTCTATTGCTGAGCAGCTGCATGGAAGCCTTACTTCACCAAGTACAATGCCAAACGTTGGATGGAGGGGTGTAAAATTCGCCTCCACTAAAGTCTGGAGCAGTGGGAACGTGTTCTGTGGAGTGACAAATCATGTTTCTCTATATGGCAGACTGATGGACGAGCCTGGATTTGGCAACTGCCAGGAGAACATTACATGCCTGGCTGCATTGTGCCAACTGTAAAGTTTGGTGGAGGAGGGATAATTCGGTGGAGCGCTTTCTCAGCGGTTGATCTAGGTACCTTACAATCAGTCAATAGTCAAAGTAAGTAAAAAAAAAATCAGTAAGCATATCCTACTTTGAGCACTATATTTAAACAAAGATGGGGGCAGAAGATAAAGAAGCGCTACAAACACCATTCGGTGTCCTGCAAATTTTTTATATTTACAAAGTGGATAAAAGAACAAGCATACCAAAATTTAAAACGCCGGTCTCCCATCATGCACCTAACCCAGGTTTCACTTTACAGTTGGCACAATTCACTTGTGGCTATAGGTGATTACTTTTATAATGCATGTGCCTGTCCTGAACCATGGTGATGGCTGTCTTAACTTGTTATCCCCCCAACTTGCAGCAGAGTCTGTATAGCTGTAGTGCTGATCACTCTGTGGACTGTAATCGCTGTAGCATGCAGTTCTTCAGGTGGCCTGGGACCCTGAAGTGTCCTTGGAGAGGTGGTGTCACGATCCCTCCCATGACAGATGCTAGAAGATCTGAGAGACTTGCATCACATGAGGTTATTTGACAGCCTCTCGGTTTTACTTTGCAGTGTTGTTGTTGGTATGACCACACCTCTTGTTTCAGGTGTAGCTTGTGGTCACTACTATTCCTCTGCTTAGTCTGGACTCACACTTCCTACCATGCAGTTGATATTATCTGCCTGGAGTTGGAAGAGCTGGTATGTTGTCCTCTTCTGAGTTCCTGCTCATTAATTTTTATTGAAGATAAGTGTACTTCCCTTTGTATTTTGTTTTCCCCTTATGCTCATTGTTTGCTAGGCCTCAGGGAGACGCTTATTCGTTCATCTGGGAACTACGCCTAGAGATTTTCAGGGTACCTATGGCCTAGGTATACGGTGTATGAATATTCCCACCTTCAGCGTCTATTCATACTGACAGGAGTCAGGGCTAGGTTTAGGGTTTTCCTAGGTAGAGACCTTTTCCTTTCCCTAGCCCTGTCGCCTAGTTTCGGGTCATTTTCCTTCTGTTGTCATTCTGGTGTCCCTCCCCTCCCCCTACATTGTGACATTATTAACCACCGAAAAAAAACGCCATTTTGTTTGTGTCAATGCAGCGATGGATACTATTTCTGCACTGGTCAAACAACTGCAGGGACTGTCTTTGGAGGTAGCTGACCTTCGCTCGACAGTCTCACAGATCCAGAGACCACAGCAGCGGGAACCTAAGGTTGCTCTCCCGGACAGATTTTCCAGGGGAGGTGACAACTTTATTCGGTTCAGGGAGTCAGGCAAATTATATTTTAGACTACGTCCTAACTCTTCTGGGGACGAGAGTCAAAGAATGGGTATAATCATTTTGTTACTTAAAGCTGACACTCAATCCTGGGCTTTTTCGTTGCTGACCGGATTACAGTACCTCCGGTCGGTAGATTCATTTTTCAGAGCTCTAGGTCTTATCTACGATGACCCAGATTTGATCTCCTTGGCCGAGACCAAGTTGCGTGGCTTACGGCAGGGAGAGCGTTCTGCTCTGAATTTAGGAGTAGTGTTAATCACGAATATTCGAATTGCAAATTTTTATCGCAAATATCGGCACTTCAAGAATTCGTAAATATTTTGAATATAGTGATATATAATCGTAATTTCGAATATTCAAGATCCCTTTCTGCTTCTAGCTTGTGGGCCAATGAGAAGCCTGCAATATCTTTGACTTTAGGAGTAGAGTTGATTGCAAATTTTCGTAATGCTAAATTTAATCGCAAAATTTTCAATTGCCAATTTCCGTAATCAAGAAAATAATGACGAGATAACGAATTCGCGAATTCGCGAATATATGGAGAATATTCGCCCCAATAATTATGAAGTATCACGAATTCGAATATTGCCCTTGCCGCTCATCACTATTTAGGAGATGGGCTACGGATATGGAATGGAATGATCCAGCTCTCCATAGTCAATTCTGTCAAGGGTTATCCGAGAGCCTGAAGGATGCATTAGCGTTTCAAGAATATCCTGAGTCATTGGAAGCTGCCATGTCCCTTGCTGTACATATTGATAGACGCCTAAGCTAGAGATCTAAGGTTCCTCACTCTCAGGACTTACTATCACATAAGGTGGCGGCTTCCTCCAACTCTTTGGGTAAGGAAACACTTGAGATTATGTCTGGTGATGAACCAATGCAGCTCGGGGGAGCGATTCCTGGATCTGGTGATAAGAACTTTAGACTTAAGATGAGACTCTGCTTTTTCTGTGGAAAAAGGGGACATTTTGTTAACGTATGTCTTTGTGTTCAGCGTCAGGGTGAAAAAGAAAAAAAAATTTGTTTAATCCGCATCTTACTCTTGGTGGTGTGAGTGGGGAATCTGAGAATGTACTTTTGTCATTTGCCGGTAGTACCGATTTCTCATGTCTGTCGAGGTGGCGCTAGATTCCAAAACTGTGGGAATTGAACTGTTTATTGACAGTGGGGCAGGGGTTAACCTAGTTGATGGTCAGTTTTTCTGTATGCATGGATTGACAACAAGTGCATTAGACAAAAATATTCCGGGGTTTGCTATTGATTCCGCTCCACTCACACAAAAATGTTTATCACAATTTGTGCAGGACATCCGTTTAAAGGTGGGGATTTTCATCAATAATCCATCTCGTGTTTGGTGCTGGAGGGTCTGCCTGCTCCCTTGGTGTTAGGGTTACCATGGTTAAACAAACATAACCCTACCATCGATTGGCAAGCGAGACACATTCTTCACTGGAGTGATTATTGCATCGACAACTGTCTTAGCACATCGCTTTCTGTGGTAGCCACTAAAGTTATACCTTCATTTATTTCAGATTTTTTTTATGTATTCTCTGAAAGGGGAAACCAGGAGTTACTCCACATTGGGAGTATGATTGCCTCGTCAAGCTTGTTCCCGGAGCTAGATTGCCCAAGTCTCAGTTGTATAATTTTTCTGAACCTGAAAGAGCAGCCATGCGAGAATATATCACCAAGAGTTTGGCTAAAGGTCATATTAGACCATCCAAATCCCCAGTGGATGCAGGCTTTTTCTTTGTTAAGATAAAGAACGGAACTCTTAGGCCATATTTGGACTTCCGTGAGCTTAATAGCATTACTGTCCGTGATCCTTATCCCCTTCCTTTGACTCCAGATTTTTTCAATCAGATTGTCAGTGCCAAGGTGTTCTCGAAGTTATATTTGAGGTGGGCATATAATCTGATAAGGATCAAGGAGGGGGACAAATGGAAGATGGCCCTTAGGCCTGAGGGTCATTTTGAAAATATGGTCATGCCTTTTGGGTTAACCAATGCTCCTGTGGGTTTTCAACATTTCATCAATGACATCTTTCATCATCGGATAGGCAGGTTTGTTGTGGTGTATTTGTATGATATTCTGATTTATTCTCCTGACATGGAGAAGCATCAGGATAACATGAGACAAGTGTTACAGCTAAGAGAGAATAAAGTGTTTTATTTTTGCAGTTCCTGAAGTAATTCCCGGGCTACCTACTCTCATGTTCAGGTTTTTGTATGGATCCTGAAAAGGTCCGTGCTGTGTTGGACTGGGATCGACCCAAAAATCTGAAAGCGCTTATGCAATTTTTGGGGTTCACCAACTGCTACCGCAAATTTATTTTGAACTACTCGACAATTGTTAAACCTTTAATGGACATGACTAGGAAAGATTTGGATGTCTCAGTCAAGCCTTTTCAGCTATAAAGGAATGTTTTGCTTCTGCTCCTATACTGATGCAACTAGATGTGTTACAGCCATTCATTGTGGAAGTTGACACATCAGAGGTAGGGGTAAGAGCAGTCTTGTCGCAGGGTCCTTCACCTAGTAAATAGGGTCCATGTGCTTTCTTCACGAAGAAGCTCTCTGCCACTGAGAAAAATTATGATGTGGGTAATAGAGAGTTGCTAACCATTAGGTTGGCTTTTGAGGAATGGCATCATTGGTTGGAGGGAGCGATTCATCCTATTACGGTAATTACTAGTGATGATCGAGCATGCTCGGCTGAACACCTGTTCGGCTCGAACATCTCGATGCTCGGCACATGGCTGTATTTGTCCGAATACCGCATGTGCTCGAGCGCAATGCTCAAGTCTCCGCCCCGCACGTTTCTTAAGAATTAAGAATATTATTACCACCAAAACTTTGCAGACAGCAACATTAGCTGCGCCACATCTCCAGTGTAAAGTGCGCGCATCCCCAAAAATTCTGTGACGTCCAGTGTACTTTTTCCGTAGATGGTGTCTGCTGCGGACAGTGACATTAGCTGCACCCCATCTCCTATGTAAAGTGTGCGCATCCCAAAAATATCTGACATCCAGTGTAATTTTTCTGTAGACGGTGTCCGCTGCGGACAGTGACATTAGCTGCGCCACATCTGCAGTGTAACGTGTGTGCTTCAAAAAGTTATCAGTGACATACAGTGTACTTTTTCCGTAGACTATGTCTGCTGCGGACAGCGACATTACCAGCGCCACATCTGCAGTGTAAGGTGTGCGCTTCTAAAATGTATCTGTGACATACAGTGTACTTTTTCCATAGACGTGTCTGCTGCGGACAGTGACATTGCCAGCACCACATCTGCAGTGTAAGTTGTGCGCTTCTAAAATTTATCTGTGACATACAGTGTACTTTTTCCATAGATGTGTCTGCTGCGGACAGTGACATTACCAGCGCCACATCTGCAGTGTAACGTGTGCGCTTATTTAATATGAAGAAGGCGAGCAGTAAGGGATGGGGCAGTGGCCGTGATGCTGATGGTGCATGCAGAGGCCGTGGCCCTGGGCGCGGTGAAACTGTGTCTGCTGCCAGAGCACAAGAAAAACAATCATCCACGATACCTAGCTTAATTTCCCAGTTTGCCGGGAGGCGCAGGACACCACTCTTGAAGTCAGACCAGTGCGACCAGGTGGTCGATTGGATTGTAACAGATAATGCTTCCAGTCGGTTAAGCACCACCCTGTCTTCCACCAAGTCCAGTCTCAGTAGTCAACAGTAGCCAAGAGTCTGCTCAAACCAATCCTCACCCTGATCCTCCTTCCTCCCACCATGGAGAATCTGGGCAAACAATTAATCCCACACTCGGATATTCCGAGGAGTTCTTTTCAGCGCCATTCCTTGATTTGGCACTCTCGCCAAGCACGCTTGAAGAGGGACAGATCTTTTGCCCTGATTCCCAAACTCTTAAGCATACACAATCACAAGAAGATGATCGTGGAGAACGGCAATTACTGTTTAATGAGGTGGATGATGATGAGACACAGTTGCCAATAACTCAACGGCAATTACTTTCTCAAGAGGTTGAGGAAGAGGGTGAGCAGAGTGAGGAAGTGGAAGAGGAGGTGGTGGATGATGAAGTCACTGACCCAACCTGGGAAGGTGGAAAGCCGAGCGAGGACAGCAGTACAGAGGGGGAGGGATCTGTTGCACCACAACAGGCTTAAAGAGGCAGTGAGGTGGCAAAAGGGAGAAGGCAGGCCAAACCAAACAGGCCCACAACTGTTCCCTGGAGCACCCCCTTGCAGAAATCTCCCTTTCCAAGGGGTAGGTGTTCCGCAGTCTGGCGCTTTTTTTGAGGAAAGTGCTGACGACAAAAGAATTGTAATTTGCAACCTGTGGCATACAAAAATGAGCAGGGGCGTGAACACTAGCCATCTCACCACCACCAGCATGATCCGCCACATGGTAGCAAAGCACCGTAATAGGTGGGACAAACGCCTCGGTTCACAATCTGTGTCTGAGTGGTCACACAACTGCCTCCTCTTCCCCTGTGTTACGTGCTGGCCAATCCCCTGTCGAAAGCGTAGGCCCGGATGCCTCCCGCCCTGCACCTGGACCTTTGCAAGCACCATCAGCGACCACATCCACTTCTGTGTCCCAGCGCAGCGTACAAATGTCCTTACCCTAGGCATTTGAACGCAAGCGCAAATACCCAGCCACACACCCACAGGCCATAGCACTAAATGCGCAGCTTCCCAAATTACTGGCCCTTAAAATGTTGCCATTTAGGCTTGTGGACACTGAGGCCTTCCGAAGCTTCATGTCGGCGGCCGTCCCGCGTTATGCAGTCCCCAGCCGCCACTATTTTTAAAGGTGTGCCGTGCCTGTCTTACAGCAACATGTGTCCCGTAACATCACACGTGCCCTGACCAACGCAGTTACTGGGAAGGTCCACTTAACCACGGACACATGGACAAGTGCATTCGGCCGGGATGCAACATTTTCCTAACTGCACACTGGGTGAATGTTGTGGAGGCCGGGAGCAAGTCGTACCCTGGGATGGCACAGGTGCTACCGACGCCAAGGATTGCGGGCCCTACGTCGATCAGGGTTTCCTATGTTAGTGGCTCCAACCCCCACTTCTCCTCCTCCGCCTCCTCCTCCACTTCCACCTACGAATTATCTACGTGCAGCACCAGTCAGTCATCAGTCGGTAGCTCGAAGCAGTGTAGCACTGCAATGGGGAAGAGGCCTTAGGCCGTGCTGAAGCTGATATGTTTAGGGGACAAACAGCACACCAGCTGCAGAGCTGTGGCAGGGGATAAGAGAACAGACTGAGCTGTCGCTCTCGCCACTCAACCTAGAACCAGGCATGGTTGTGTCTGATAATGGCAATAACTTGGTGGCGCCCCGTGTGTGCACATTTCCGCAAGTCATCGACATCTTCAGCTGGTCTGTCAACACTGCAGCAGCACTTGAAATTGACAGCTTACTGGCTGTTGTGCGACGTGAGCACGCACTGGAACTCGACGTTCCACATGTTGGCCAGGCTTTGTGAGAAGCAGAGGGCAGTAGTGAAATAGCTGCAAATTGGTAATCGCCTTTCCAGTCAGCTTCCGCTATTCACAAGCAAGGAGTGGGCATGAATGTCTGACCTTTGTGAGGTTTTAAGAAACTTTGAGGAATCAACACAGATGGTGAGCGGCGATAACGCTATTATCAGCGTAACCATCCCACTTCTGTGTCTACTCAAACACTCGCTGCTCACAATTAAGGACGACGCTTTGCATGTGAAAGAGGTGGAAATGGGGGAAGACATTACACAGGGTGATAGCCAGACCACCCTCAGTTCGTCTTCTCAGCGCAAATTAGACAATGAAGAGGAGGAGCAGGAGACTGTTGCCTCCTACAGAAGGTAATACTTATGGAAGTTTATTTCCATCTGTTCAGCGTGGGTGGGCAGAAGAGGATGAGGAGATTGATAGTGATCCTCCTGATGACGAAAGCGAAGTCTTGCCTGTTTATACTCTGGCACAGATGGCTGACTTCATGTTAGGCTGCTTTTCCCGCGACCCGCGCATTATACGCATTTTAGACAACACGGATTACTGGTTGTTCCCCCTTCTCGACCCCCGCTACAAAGAGAACTTCTCATCTCTCATTCCTCTGGTGGAGAGGATGAGCAAAACGGTGCAATACCAAAAGATCCTTGTTGAAAAATTGCTCCAAAAATTTCCATCTAACAACGCTGGCGGCAGAGTCAGTAGTTCCTTGTCCAACCGAGGAGGGGAGATAAGGGGAACACACAGCAGTTCCAACAGAGGCAGGGCAACACTCTCCAAAGCCTGGGACAGTTTCATGACACCGTGCCAGCACACTCACCCTGATGCGCGGCCTAATGTCACAAGGAGGGAAACATTTTAGAAGATGGTGAAAAAGTACATAGCAGACCGTGTCAGCGTCCTCAATGATCCCTCAGTGCCTTACAACTACTGGGTGTCCAAGCTGGACAAGTGGCACGAAGTGCCGCTCTACGCCTTGGAGGTGCTGGCCTGCCCTGCTGCCAGCATTTTGTCATGAGTATTTAGTGCTGCTGGTGGCATTATAACAGATAAGCGTATCCGCCTGTCAACTGAAAATGCTGACAGGTTGTGTTGTTTATAATGTACTGAATACACTGTATTCTCATGCACCCCTTCCACCACGTACAAGGGTATATGGTTGAATCTTCCTTTTCTCCTCCTCCTTCTCCACTTCCATCATATCAATATGCTTATTCGTTGCATATAATGCCCTTGCATATATGCGCTTCGCATATAATGCTCAGCTGCAGGCCCTCATATATAATTTTTTAGAGGGTTAGCTCACCAGCATGCCCTCGCATATAATATTTTACAGGGTCAGCTCACCAGCAGGCCTTCACCTACAATCTTTTACAGGGTCAGCTCGCCTGAAGGCCCTCGCATATAATTTTTTAGAGGGTCAGCTCACCAGCAGGCCTTCATCTACAATCTTTTGCAGGGTCAGCTCACCTGAAGGCCCTCTTATATAATTTTTTAGAGGGTCAGCTCACCAGCAGGCCCTCACCTACAATGTTTTACAGGGTCAGCTTACCTGCAGGCCTTCACCTACAATCTTTTACAGGGTCATCTCACCTGCAGGCCCTCGCATATAATTTTTTAGAGGGTCAGCTCACCAGTAGGCCCTCACCTACAATCTTTTACAGGGTCAGCTCACCTGCAAGCCTACGCATATAATGTTTTACAGGGTCAGATCACCAGCAGGCTCTTGCATATAATTTTTTACAGGGTCAGCTCACCAGCAGGCCTTCACCTACAATCTTTTACAGGGTCAGCTCACCAGCAGGCCCTCACCTGCAATCTTTCACAGGGTCAGCTCACCTGCAGGCCCACGCATATAATGTTTTACAGGGTCAGCTCACCTGCAGGCCCTCACATAATTTTTTTTAGAGGGTCAGCTCATTAGCAGGCCTTCACATACAAACTTTTCTAGGGTCAGCTCACCTGCAGGCCCATGCATATAATGTTTTACAGGGTCAGCTCTCCTGCAGGCCCTCGCATATCATTTTTTAGAGGGTCAGCTCACCAGCAGGCCCTCACCGACAAGTCCAGTCTCACTATCCAAGAGTCTGGTCAACACAATCTTCACCGCTGGGGGTCTCTTAACTAATTATAATGGAGGAGTCTAGTCCGTTATCGGAATTAACCAGACAAATCGCATCACCAACTAAGAACGTTCATGCACCACCACCCACAGAATCGAGAAAGAGCTATCAATCTGTCAGTCCTGTCCCGGCCGGGTAAGTTTTCCCTTGTTGAGTCAAATTAAGCCGCAGGCTCCACTCCTAGTGGTGCCATTCTGTCAATTCCTTTAAGCTTCAGCTTTGCAACCATACTGCCCCCGGAACCCAAAGACTTTGGTTTCCCGGAACCTGCTCAGCGGCTCATGGGAATAACTTATGAAGCGATGCTCCAAAGCATGGGAAAGAAACCAAAAGGAGACCAAGAACAAACAATACTCTATTGCAATAGAACATAGATAAGACCCTACTGATGCAGAAAGTAATGCCAAAGACTCACGACTATCGAGACCACAGTAGGTATGCAGCCGGCGCTGCTGTGGGATGCGAGGCGCCATGTTAAATAGTAGTTAAGGGATCTCCATTGGTGGTTCAGTGGCATGTGACACCCTCGGTGGGCGGTACCATACCGAAACTGAGGCTAGGGGCGCGTGGCTAGCGCAGAGGGGATCTGACGTGCGCGTCATGTAATCGGAAGTGACGTGCGCGCCACGTGACTAACCCGTCACGTGACCGCGCCTATACAAAGCGGGTAGGTGGAACCACTGGTAAGTGGGGGAGGTAACTAGAATATGTGACGCGTCTGTCACTGAGTGCCACTTAGAAAATAGTATAGTTCATATCGGTGGACATGTCACTATGCATGAATGTTATGCCGCCCTATATTAGAATTAGAAACACCCCCCAAGAAATTCATGGGCAGCCATCTTACAATATGGCAAATTACTGGCATCAGGAGAGACTCATAATAATACTAGATATAATACAAAAATCAGTGCAAAAACATGTGATGAGAGTATATAACCCTGGAACTATATATTTATGAGAACATATGCAGAAATATATAGCTCCAGGGCCAACATAAGAGGAGGAAATCATTGGAACATATGAATAAGTGTGGCCGTGGAGTTATATGATTATGGGAGCACTAATCATTATATGTAACTCCAGAGTCAGCCACAGTTGAAATGCTGAGGGCCATCTGAGCAAGCAGCTAAATGGAAAGAGCCAAGATTACTGCACTATCGTTTGTATTAAACACACTCTACATAAGCAATAGGTCACTTCAAATTGACGCATTGAATGCTTAAAACAATAGTAAGCCATGGAGGAAGCTGGGACCGTAAAATGTGCTTGACGGATGTCACCACCGGCTACTGGACAGTTCTGGTCCTGCAAGGGAAAAAGATGGGAGAAATGTTAGTAACACACAGGACACATTGAAAAGCAATGCTTAATACTAATCATCCTAAAGATAATCCTTATTAAGTCTAATCGGTTGTAAGGTACACAACCGGCGAATCCATGACATTTCTCTCTCCCGCAGCACCGCCTGGCGATCACCTCCTCTTCTCAGAGAAGGAATCCAGTCAATTACCTGAAATCGTAATTGGCTGATGGCGTGTTTATGTTCAATGAAGTGTTTTGACTAGTGGAGCGTCTTTGATTTTCTGGATAGTCTGACCACATAGCCAAGCCCACAAGGGCATTTAATGAGGTAAATGACGAAGTTGGTTTGACATGAGAAGTGGCCCTGGATGTTATACGTTTTACCTGACGTCGGGTGTGTAAAAGTCGGACCCTTGGTGACATTGCTACATTGGGCGCATGAGAGGCAAGGGTAAGTGCCATTAATAGGAGAACCTGTGATGATGGTCTGAATGGAGGTGTCCTTACTGCTCCCAAGGTCAGATTTTACTAGTAGGTCTCTGATGTTTTTGGCCCTTTTGTAAGACATTAGGGGCATCTCCTTGAAGACATTGGGAAAATTATTGGTAAGAATATGCCAATGTTTGTTTACAATTCTTTTGATATCCATACTCTGGTGCGAGAATGTAGTCACACATGCGATCCGTTTCTGAGTTGGTGTTTGGGTACGTAATTTAGGTGTCAGTAGATTACCTCTAGAAATATCAGTTACTTTGTGAGTATGTGTGTGTAGGATATGGGCTGGGAAACCACTTGCAATAAATTTAGATGACATTTCTTTTAACCTTAAGTCTACAATCGATGGATCCAAAACAATGCATCTCACCCTCATCAGCTGTGATCGAGGTAGCGACCGGATTAGGCCTGGAGGGTGAAAGTTATTAAACCTAAGTAAACTATTTCTGTCCGTCGGTTTAGTGTATAAGTCTGTAATGATAGTGTTATCTCTTACCTTAAGACAGACATCAGGGCATAGGGTCTAAGCAGATTGTCGAGCATTTTTGCTGCCGCCTGGAACATAGAATCCCACAGAAGCGCCGGCTGCATACCTACTGTGGTCTCGATAGTGGCGAGTCTTTGACATTACTTAAATTTTTCTGCATCAGTAGGGTCTCATCTATGTTCTATTGTAATAGAGTATTGTTTGTCCTTGGTCTCCTTTCGGTTTCTTTCCCATGCTTTGGAGCATTGCTCCATAAGTATGAGCACCCACTCCCAGGAGTCTTTTGCTATCTATTATTATTTTCTCATATGATTTCAGCCTGCCTTCAGTGATGTGGCTTGGTACTTAGAGCAGGCCTGCAGTAGGTTTTTGCCGGACCCCTGGTCTGACCTCCCTGTCACCTCTCTCATATCCACATGGATTACCCCATGGCCTGATCCTACAGCTTGTACATACACTTTATGGCATGGTATTATACTTAGGGCCCATGTACTGTCCTATTCCTTTGGACCCATTTCCCTGGACCCTGCCACACTAATCATGTTCTTAATTTTGAATAGACATGGTATAATCATGTCTTATTGAATGTTGAATAGTATATCAACTATCAATTTATGTACTCTCTGGCATACCATGATACATGCGGCTCAACCTCCCCTGCTTAATACTTTGACTAATTAATTATGCCACATTGTTGTATGGATCTTTTTACAAAATTGTATAATCATGTTTCATCTTTTTACAAAATTGTATAATCATGTTTCATCTTTTTACAAAATTGTATAATCATGTTTCATGAATTTATTATGTATTTCCATCCGATGAACTATTTTTTGTATATTATGTTTTGTCAGCCTAATGAAGGGTGTATGTTAGCCAGAAACGTTGCAGGCAACTGATATACCACTGTCTCCGGCTGAAATAATATGAAATAAATCACTATTTATCATCATCACGGAGTGCTGTCTAAATATTTGTGTGATATCTACAGTTCTTGAGGTGGAGCTACAGAACACAACCCGGATGTGCACCCACCCCTGTTATTATTTAGAAAGAGTGCTGTGGCCTATTGATTTGAAACTCAAGGGAATAACGCCACCGGATCCCCGGTCATCATCGTTTATGGTCAGAACTACAACAGTATCTGACCGTCTTCAAACCTCCGACTTTTGTTTTTGATTAATGAAAAGATTCTTGGCAAATGCTTTCACTTTGGTTCATCTTGCGCCAGTCCAAGAATTTAGCCTCTAGCGGCGCAATACGGATGCCTCGGCCATCCCTCTTAATCATGTCCCCAGTTCCGAAAACCTACAAAATAGAACCGGAGTCCTATTCCAGTATTCCTAGCTGAAGTATTCAGGTGACCCGGCCTGATTTGAACACAGTAAATTTTTTCAATGGTCAGCTAAGCAGCAGGCAGTCTCCCATCATTTTTTTAATGGTCAGCTCAGCAGCAGACCCTCAACCATAATGTTTTAGAGGGTCAGCTCACCAGCAGGCCCTCACCTACAATATTTTAGTGTCACGCCCTGCCCTGTGGGTGTTCTGAGGAGATCTGTCAGAATTGCTGCACGTGACTCGATCTGACAGTTTGTTTTGGTTTGAGCAGAATCCCACCTCCTCCCAGCTGTTTTTATTGAGGTAGTTGGTGAAGCTATTTATTCCTCCCTCTCCTTTGCGGGTTATAGTTCTGGCTTGTGTGAGCTTTGAAGTTTGGTGGATCGTCTGCTCAAGCACATCTCTAGATAAGTCCTTTTCCCTTTCCCTTCTGTGTCTGTTTTGTCTAGGCCTCTAGGGAGACGCTAGCTCCTTTGGTTGTAGAAGGATCTGGGTGTCTCTTTCCCTGTTCCCTACAGCTGAGGGTTTGGTTCAGTGTGTTATATCCATAGGTACGTGGGCATGTGCATATCTACCATTGAGATATGCACATGGGCATAGCAGCTTAGGGAAATTATTTTAGGGATTACTAGGAGGTGTCCCGTTTGTTCCCTAGCATTTGGGGCCTAGTGAGTTGTTTTGTTTGCTTTGACATGTTCTGTCTCCTATCTTTATCTTACCTACCGTGACATTTAGAGGGTCAGCTCACCAGCAGACCCTCACCTACAATCTTTTACAGGGTCAGCTCACCTGCAGGCCCTCACCTAATTATACCTAATGGGTAATTTGCACGCATGCTGCCTTGCTTGGAAGTGGTAGCCATATCTGTTTCTCAGGCTCCCTCTCCGGAATCAAACCATGATTCCCCGTTACCCATGGTCACAGTGGTTCTCACTGAAAGTTGATAGGGCAGACATCCGAATGGATCGTCGCCGTTACGGGGATGTGTGATCGGGCCCATGTTATCTAGAGTCACCATAGCAGCAGTAGTCCCTCGCCCATAATGTTTTAGATGGTCAGATCAGCAGGACCTTGCTCCAAATGTTTTTGAAGGTGACCAGCAGGCCATCAATCATAATTTTTCAAGGCTGCCCTCCTTTATGTGTAACAAAGGGTGTATTGGAGTGCCGGTTCCTTGTAATTTTTGGCAGCCCTTTCACTAATTGCATAGACTTTATGAGTGTAGGAGTCCCACTACCTGAACAAGTGTACCACAATGTGAATGATGCCCGCCTTTATGTAATATACAGGTTGCATCAGAGTGCCTCTTCCATGTAATTTTTGGCAGCACTTGCACTTTATATACAAGTAAATATACAGGAAAGAATGTTTCCTAACAATTTTCCTCTAAAATCGATTTTATTCTTCGGTTTTGTGCGTATCATTGTCAGTCTGTAAAACTGGCATACTACTCAGACAACATCGTTCCCAGCAGCGACCTGGGAGTCCAAGATGCATCCAGACATCGCCCCCATGCTGTTCCCAAACCATTTCAGTGGTGTTTCCATCAATTTCGGACCTTTTCCTATGAACCAGGCACCCTCCCCTCTTCAGAGCAGGGGGTGCCTGGTTTAATGCTCGGGTTCCTCCATTGACTTTCATTGTGCACTCGAGCATCCCGATGTGTGTTCGGCCCGAGCCCCCGAGCACTATGGTGCTCGATCAACACTAGTAATTACTGATCACAAACATCTGGCTTATCTGGAGTCTGCTAAAAGCCTGAACCCAAGACAGGCCAGATGTTCGTTGTTCTTTTACCAGATTTAATTTTGCTGTCACCTATCGTCCTGGGGTTAAGAACGTCAAGGTGGATGCTTGAATGTAATAACCTGTAGACCCCCCTTTATTAGGAATCATTTCCTGTAGCTGAAAATTAGATTTGCACAATATTGAGCTGGAAGTTTGGTTGATTTTTCTCCTTGGAAATGTGGCTGCTCTCTTAAGGTCATGGCACAGTATCTCAATAGGTTTAAGGTCAGGTCACTCCAAAACACAAACCTTTTTTACGCCCATTCTTCAGTTGATCTTGCATCACCAAACAACTATTCAGCTTGAGGTCATGGATGACTACCCTTACATTCTCCTGTGAAATATTTTCAAACACCTGAGAATTCATTGCTCCCTTAGTGTTGGCAAGACATTTAGACCCCAAGATAACAAAGCAACCCCAAACCATAATGTTTCCTCCACAATGCATCACCGTTGGGATATGGTTTTGGTGTTGGGGTGTAGTGTTCTTTTTCCTCCAAACATAGCATTTGGAGACAGTTTTTCTGCCTCAGGGCCTGAACGTCTTGCAATCAGTAATGGAACAATGAATTCTAAGGTGTATCTAAACATTTTACAAGAGAAAATAAGGGCAGCCATCCATTACCTAAATCTGAAGAGATGTTTGGTGATACAAGATCAAGTCAACTAAAGAATGATTGAAAAAAAAAGAAGTTTTGGGTTTTGGAGTGACCAAGTCAGAGCCCTGACCTTAAACCTACTGAGATGCACCAAGACAAATCACACATTTTCTTGTTATCATTGCACACAAGGCATACATCTAAGGTCTAATACATTCGGTATTTTGTGACTTTATATTGATATATATATGGGGTTATTTATCAAACTGGTGTAACCAATCAGATTCCACCTTTCATTTTCCAAAGGAGCTACCCAAATAAAAAGTGGAATCTGATTGGTTGCTATGGGCAACTAAGCCAGTTCTACTTTACACCAGGTTGGTAAATGACCCCCATAATATACTGTATGCATACCCTAGAGATATATAATTTTCCACTGGACTACCTGACTGTACCAGCCTGGTACAATACTTAGCAATTTCCAGCAGTCCCATAGAAAATATAAAGAGCAACTGCAGACATGTATGACAGTGGGAGGAAGTTGGTTCTTGAGATCATGGGATCCTCACTGATCAGATACTTAGCACCTATCCTATGAAAAGGGGATAGCTTTTTTACTTGGCGCAATCTCGCTAAGAATTGTTCACCTTACTAATATTTTTTATAGCTCCGACTTCTTATGTCCATATTTTTGTTGTCAACAGAATTGATTCTGCTAGCAAACTATGAAATATATAGAGGACTATATTTTAATAAATCCCATTCTTATCTTAAATACCATTATTCAAGATTGCTTTTGTCGAATTTGCCTGACCTTCTACTTTAGTACTGTCTTTGACTTCTCCTGAGAATCATGTCAATTATCAGGAATGAATGTTCCTCTGAATGATCTTTTCTGATAATTGCTATGTGTAATACCATCATGCAACCATAAAAACCTTTGTCAGCAGCACATCGTCCTGTGTAAACTGAGATTTGGTGACAAACAATGGAACTTTATGGGGACGAATGATGATAATAAAGATCATTGAACTCTATGCAGCAGTGATTATTTAAATCCAGCTAATAAGGGGGCAATGATCGAGAATTAACTTTCTAAGGGTACTTTCACACTAGCGTTTTTGTTTTCCGGTATTGAGTTCCGTCACAGGGGCTCAATACCGGAAAAAACTGATCAGTTTTATCCGAATGCATTCTGAATGGAGAGCAATCCGTTCAGGATGCATCAGGATGCATCAGTTCAGTCCCTCTTACGTTTTTTGGACTGAGAAAATACCGCAGCATGCTGCAGTTTTCTCTCCGGCCAAAAATACTGAACACTTGCTGGAATGCCGGATCAGGCATTAATTTACATTGAAGTATATTAGTGCCGGATCCGCAAAACAGAACAGGCTTTCTGGTCTGCGCATGTGCAGACCTTTAGAAATGCAAAAAAAATTAATACCTGGTCCGGAGAGACGGATCCGGTATTTCAATGCATTTGTCAGACGGATCTGACAAAAGCCATCCGTTTGCGTCCGGATTGCCGGAACTGCCTGCTGGAATCCTCTGCCCCAAGTGTGAAAGTACCCTAAGTCCTAATAACTGCCTTTTTATCAGCCCATACTGTATAAAAGGGCCCTAAGCATGGGACAAACCAAGTTCAGCAGAGTACCAGTGACCACAACTGAAGGCTGGGGAAAGGGGTATTATAGGTGCAAAGCGTATACACTGTATACTGAAGATGTGAAGACAATGGTGCATTTTTAGCTTAACAGCTCAGCCTTAAACATTTTGTAATGAGGGAATTCAAAGGCTTGTTCACAGAAAAGCAAGGAGATTATGTAAAAAAAATTGTGTATTTGTCTTTTGCTAAAAATTCTGCAGCCAGAGTGCGTTAATTTCTGACTCATACCTCTTAGTTGTATATGGAATTATTTTTTAAGCATGTCTATCATTATTGTTTTATCTTTGCAAAATGTATAATTTTAATATGCAAGTTTTTTTTGCATGGAATTTAGAGAACTATAAATAACCAAACTGCACTTCTCAACTTTGAAATTGCAGCACCAAGAAGGACAAGCCCTAAGGTTATGCAAATTGGGAAGGTTGCAGGTGTCACTATGGGCCTTTTCACACGTGCGTGACATCAGCTGCGTGAATGACAGCCATCAGTCATGTTAATGCTCCGTGCTTCTGCTGTCCGCTTCGGGTCTTGGCTGTCACTCACGCAGCGGATGTCATGCACGGCATCCGCTCGTGTAAAACAGCCCTAAGATCTGCAAATGATTCAAATTTCAAGCACCTAGCTCTAATTTGTGGCATGTGGGAGGTGCAAAAAAAAGCCTGAATGAAAGCACATGAAACCTCAAAAATTGGATCAAGTTATGTGGGATGATTGCGCGATGCCCCCTGTTCGTCGACATGCCAGTTATCAACACTTCTGTAAAATGTTCTGTTCTCACTAGTATCATGGCTTCTGTTCATAATGGAGTCATGACGGCTATACCAGATCTTTATTTCAACCAGATTCTTAAACATCCTAACATATCATTGATCATTTTTTATTCTGGTTTGTGGAATTTTTACAAAGGCCCATAGACCTTCCATGTCTGTGAGCCTATTATGCCATGCCCAAGGCAGGGCCTACTAGATTGCCTGTCTGTATTAGGGTCTTTTTACACTACGTGTGCAGTGTCGGTTTACTGTAGGCTTTAGAAAAGATGCATGAGTTAAATGGGCCCATGGAAAGTGATGGCCTCCTTTTGGAGATATAAGGTGGTATTTTCAGATTTTTTTTCAGCATGGAGTAGTGCAGGAGGTTGTGGTATTCCATGCAGCAGTATCCAGTAAAAAAACACTGCATGGTATACATTTTTTCTTTTTTTTAGATGGACACCTATCAGATTAAAGCTTTTTGGGGCATCCTCTAAATGGACCCTGCAGATGCAGTTTCAAGGGAATTTATGATAAAAAAAAAAGACCTATTGTTAAAATCTCATTTTTATGTTTAACATATTTAAAAAAAATGTTTATGATCTTTTTAATTTTACATGTCAACAAAAATCATAAAATCCTGCAGTTTTTACAATGGCCACTAAGCCTAATAATTGGTGCGACTTCTTGGTCTGTACAGATTACTTTACTGCAGTTATACATTATTCTAAGGCTACTTTCACACTCGCGTTTGGTGCGTATCCGTCATGGATTTGCACAGACGGATCCGTTCAGATAATATAACCGTCTGCAGCCGGTCAGAACGGATCCGTTTGAATTATCTTTACCATAGCCAAGACAGATCCGCCTTGACTTTTAAGACAATGGAGGACGGATCCGTTTTCTATTGTGCCAGATTGTGTCATAGAAAACTGATCCGTCCCCATTGACTTACATTGTGTGTCAGAACGGATCCGTTTGGCTCAGTTTCATCAGACGGACACCAAAACGCAGCAAGCAACGTTTTGGTGTCCGCCTCCAGAGCGGAATGGTGACTGAACGGAGGCAAACTGATGAATTCTGAGCGGATCCTTTTCCATTCAGAATGCATTAGGGCAAAACTGATCCGTTTTGGACCGCTTGTGAGAGCCCTGAACGGATCTCAGAAACGGAAAGCCAAAATGCCAGTGTGAAAGTAGCCTAAACCTGTGTATAGATGAGACAGGATCCTCCATTCACGATAGGTGATTGTCAAATCTTATCTATTCTTTCCTTGTCCATTGACCTTTGCACAGGACACAGAGCACGCCTAGAAAACTCTCCCATAGAAGTCAGTGAGGCCCCCTCCTGACCATTGTGCCTATACTGGACTGTCATAAAGCAATTTTTTTTAATGCTGTGTAAATGCTGTTGAGAACAGCTCAGGCAAGATGTCGCCCCTATAATCATGTTAAGGAGATAGAATTTTAAAAATCTGCAATCAGAAAATAAAAACAAATTAGATAAAAATGAGATGTATTGTTATCTGGTTTTAACTGTCAGATCAAATTTTTTTTGACACATTTCCTTTAAGAAGACCATTACACTGACAGGAATAATAAACTGCAATACACCAGTACTGCAATGTGCAGTAGATCCTTAAATTATACAAAAAAATAGTTTGTTTTGGAATGACCATTATAAATTAAAAACATAGTAATTTCAGACTGTAACTTTATAGAAAATTAGGAATTGTTCCTAAAGACCTTAAAATGTCTTCCCAAAATAAGAAAAATTTATATTGACCCCTTTCCGACGTGTGGAGTCTTTAAAGATGGTGCCCGCTCAGGAGCTGAGCTGTTGCAACAGCAGACGGCTCCTATCACAGACTTTCAGCCTCCTCAGATGCCAATGTCTATTGTGACCATGGCAGCCAAGAGGTCATTTACTGGGAACGCCACAGTCCAGATGACTGAATGTCAGGACTTGATAGGGATCCAGGATTCTCCTATAGACTGCTTCCTGTTCATTACTAGAGTTGAGCGAACACCTGGATGTTCGAGTTCGAGAAGTTCGGCCGAACTTCCCGGAAATGTTCGGGTTCGGGATCCGAACCCGATCAGAACTTCGTCCCGAACCCGAACCCCATTGAAGTCAATGGGGACCCGAACTTTTCGGTACTAAAAAGGCTGTAAAACAGCCCAGGAAAGGGCTAGAGGGCTGCAAAAGGCAGCAACATGTAGGTAAATCCACTGCAAACAAATGTGGATAGGGAAATGAATTAAAATAAAAATTAAATAAATAAAAATTAACCAAAATCAATTGGCGAGAGGTCCCATAGCAGAGAATCTGGCTTCACGTCACCCACCACTGGAACAGTCTATTCTCAGATATTTAGGCCCCGGCACCCAGGCAGAGGAGAGAGGTCCCGTAACAGAGAATCTGTCTTCATGTCAGCAGAGAATCAGTCTGCATGTCATAGCAGAGAATCAGGCTTCACGTCAGCCACCACTGCAACAGTCCATTGTCATAAATTTAGGCCCAGCACCCAGGCAGAGGAGAGAGGTCCCGTAACAGACAATCTGGCTTCATGTCAGCAGAGAATTAGTCTGCATGTCATAGCAGAGAATCAGGCTTCACGTCAGCCACCAATGCAACAGTCCATTGTCAGATATTTAGGCCCAGCACCCAGGCAGAGGAGAGAGGTCCCGTAACAGAGGATCTGGCTTCATGTCAGCAGAGAATCAGTCTGCATGTCATAGCAGAAAATCAGGCTTCACGTCAGCCACCACTGCAACAGTCCATTGTCAGATATTTAGGCCCAGCACCCAGGCAGAGGAGAGAGGTCCCGTAACAGACAATCTGGCTTCATGTCAGCAGAGAATCAGTCTTCATGTCATAGCAGAGAATCAGGCTTCACGTCAGCCACCACTGCAACAGTCCATTGTCATAAATTTAGGCCCAGCACCCAGGCAGAGGAGAGAGGTCCTGTAACAGACAATCTGGCTTCATGTCAGCAGAGAATCAGTCTTCATATCATAGCAGAGAATCAGGCTTCACGTCACCCACCACTGTAAGAGTCCATTTTCATAAATTTAGGCCTAGCACCCAGGCAGAGGAGAGAGGTCCCGTAACAGACAATCTGTCTTCATGTCAGCAGAGAATTAGTCTGCATGTCATAGCAGAGAATCAGGCTTCACGTCAGCCACCACTGGAACAGTCTATTCTCAGATATTTAGGCCCCGGCACCCAGGCAGAGGAGAGAGGTCCCGTAACAGAGAATCTGTCTTCATGTCAGCAGAGAATCAGTCTGCATGTCATAGCAGAGAATTAGGCTTCACGTCAGCCACCAATGCAACAGTCCATTGTCATAAATTTAGGCCCAGCACCCAGGCAGAGGAGAGAGGTCCCGTGACAGACAATCTGGCTTCATGTCAGCAGAGAATTAGTCTGCATGTCATAGCAGAGAATCAGGCTTCACGTCAGCCACCAATGCAACAGTCCATTGTCAGATATTTAGGCCCAGCACCCAGGCAGAGGAGAGAGGTCCCGTAACAGAGGATCTGGCTTCATGTCAGCAGAGAATCAGTCTGCATGTCATAGCAGAAAATCAGGCTTCACGTCAGCCACCACTGCAACAGTCCATTGTCATAAATTTAGGCCCAGCACCCAGGCAGAGGAGAGAGGTCCCATAACAGACAATCTGGCTTCATGTCAGCAGAGAATCAGTCTGCATGTCATAGCAGAAAATCAGGCTTCACGTCAGCCACCACTGCAACAGTCCATTGTCAGATATTTAGGCCCAGCACCCAGGCAGAGGAGAGAGGTCCCGTAACAGAGGATCTGGCTTCATGTCAGCAGAGAATTAGTCTGCATGTCATAGCGGAGAATCAGGCTTCACGTCACCCAACATTGGAACAGTCCATTGGCATATATTTAGGCCCCGGCACCCAGACAGAGGAGAGGTTCATTCAACTTTGGGTAGCCTCGCAATATAATGGTAAAATGAAAATAAAAATAGGATTGAATGAGGAAGTGCCCTGGAGTCCAATAATATATGGTTAAGGGGAGGTAGTTAATGTCTAATCTGGACAAGGGACGGACAGGTCCTGTGGGATCCATGCTGGTTCATTTTTATGAACGTCAGCTTGTCCACATTGGCTGTAGACAGGCGGCTGCGTTTGTCTGTAATGACGCCCCCTGCCGTGCTGAATACACGTTCAGACAAAACGCTGGCCGCCGGGCAGGCCAGCACCTCCAAGGCATAAAAGGCTAGCTCTGGCCACGTGGACAATTTAGAGACCCAGAAGTTGAATGGGGCCGAACCATCAGTCAGTACGTGGAGTGGTGTGCACACGTACTGTTCCACCATGTTAGTGAAATGTTGCCTCCTGCTAACACGTTGCGTATCAGGTGGTGGTGCAGTTAGCTGTGGCGTGTTGACAAAACTTTTCCACATCTCTGCCATGCTAACCCTGCCCTCAGAGGAGCTGGCCGTGACACAGCTGCCTTGGCGACCTCTTGCTCCTCCTCTGCCTTGGCCTTGGGCTTCCACTTGTTCCCCTGTGACATTTGGGAATGCTCTCAGTAGCGCGTCTACCAACGTGCGCTTGTACTCGCGCATCTTCCTATCACGCTCCAGTGCAGGAAGTAAGGTGGGCACATTGTCTTTGTAGCGTGGATCCAGCAGGGTGGCAACCCAGTAGTCCGCACAGGTTAAAATGTGGGCAACTCTGCTGTCGTTGTGCAGACACTGCAGCATGTAGTCGCTCATGTGTGCCAGGCTGCCCAGGGGTAAGGACAAGCTGTCCTCTGTGGGAGGCGTATCGTCATCGTCCTGCCTTTCCCCCCAGCCACGCACCAGTGATGGACCCGAGCTGCGTTGGGTGCCACCCCGCTGTGACCATGCTTCATCCTCATCCTCCTCCACCTCCTCCTCATCCTCGTCCTCCAGTAGTGGGCCCTGGCTGGCCACATTTGTACCTGGCCTCTGCTGTTGCCAAAAACCTCCCTCTGAGTCACTTCGAAGAGACTGGCCTGAAAGTGCTAAAAATGACCCCTCTTCCTCCTCCTCCTCCTCCTCCTGGGCCACCTCCTCTTCCATCATCGCCCTAAGTGTTTTCTCAAGGAGACATAGAAGTGGTATTGTAACGCTGATAACGGTGTCATCGCCACTGGCCATGTTGGTGGAGTACTCGAAACAGCGCAACAGGGCACACAGGTCTCGCATGGAGGCCCAGTCATTGGTGGTGAAGTGGTGCTGTTCTGTAGTGCGACTGACCCGTGCGTGCTGCAGCTGAAACTCCACTATGGCCTGCTGCTGCTCGCACAGTCTGTCCAGCATGTGCAAGGTGGAGTTCCACCTGGTGGGCACGTCGCATATGAGGCGGTGAGCGGGAAGGCCGAAGTTACGCTGTAGCGCAGACAGGCGAGCAGCAGCAGGATGTGAACGCCGGAAGCGCGAACAGACGGCCCGCACTTTATGCAGCAGCTCTGACATGTCGGGGTAGTTGTGAATGAACTTCTGCATCACCAAATTCAGCACATGCGCCAAGCAAGGGATGTGCGTCAAATTGGCTAGTCCCAGAGCTGCAACGAGATTTCGCCCATTATCACACACCACCAGGCCGGGCTTGAGGCTAACCGGCAGCAACCACTCGTCGGTCTGTTGTTCTATACCCCGCCACAACTCCTGTGCGGTGTGGGGCCTGTCCCCCAAACATATGAGTTTCAGAATGGCCTGCTGACGTTTACCCCGGGCTGTGCTGAAGTTGGTGGTGAAGGTGTGTGGCTGACTGGATGAGCAGGTGGAAGAAGAGGAGGAGGAAGCCGAGAAGGAGGAGGTGGCAACAGGAGGCAAAGAATGTTGCCCTGCGATCCTTGGCGGCGGAAGGACGTGCGCCAAACAGCTCTCCGCCTGGGGCCCAGCTGCCACTACATTTACCCAGTGTGCAGTTAGGGAGATATAGCATCCCTGGCCATGCTTACTGGTCCACGTATCTGTGGTTAGGTGGACCTTGCTACAGATGGTGTTGCGCAGTGCACACTTGATTTTATCGGATACTTGTTGTAGGGAAGGCACGGCTCTCTTGGAGAAGTAGTGGCGGCTGGGAACAACATACTGTGGGACAGCAAGCGACATGAGCTGTTTGAAGCTGTCTGTGTCCACCAGCCTAAATGACAGCATTTCATAGGCCAGTAGTTTAGAAATGCTGGCATTCAGGGCCAGGGATCGAGGGTGGCTAGGTGGGAATTTACGCTTTCTCTCAAATGTTTGTGAGATGGAGAGCTGAACGCTGCCGTGTGACATGGTTGAGACGCTTGGTGACGGAGGTGGTGGTGGTGTTGGTGGTACATCCCCTGTTTGCTGGGCGGCAGGTGCCAACGTTCCTCCAGAGGCGGAGGAAGAGGCCGAGGCGGCAGCAGCAGAAGAGGTAGCAGGGGGAGCCTGAGTGACTTCCTTGGTTTTAAGGTGTTTACTCCACTGCAGTTCATGCTTTGCATGCAGGTGCCTGGTCATGCAGGTTGTGCTCAGGTTCAGAACGTTAATGCCTCACTTCAGGCTCTGATGGCACAGCGTGCAAACCACTCGGGTCTTGTCGTCAGCACATTGTTTGAAGAAGTGCCATGCCAGGGAACTCCTTGAAGCTGCCTTTGGGGTGCTCGGTCCCAGATGGCGGCGGTCAGTAGCAGGCGGAGTCTCTTGGCGGCGGGTGTTCTGCTTTTGCCCACTGCTCCCTCTTTTGCTACGCTGTTGGCTCGGTCTCACCACTGCCTCTTCCTCCGAACTGTGAAAGTCAGTGGCACGACCTTCATTCCATGTGGGGTCTAGGACCTCATCGTCCCCTGCATCGTCTTCCACCCAGTCTTGATCCCTGACCTCCTGTTCAGTCTGCACACTGAAGAAAGACGCAGCAGTTGGCACCTGTGTTTCGTCATCATCAGAGACATGCTGAGGTGGTATTCCCATGTCCTCATCATCAGGAAACATAAGTGGTTGTGCGTCAGTGCAGTCTATGTCTTCCACCGCTGGGGAAGGGCTAGGTGGATGCCCTTGGGAAACCCTGCCAGCAGAGTCTTCAAACAGCATAAGAGACTGCTGCATAACTTGAGGCTCAGACAGTTTCCCTGATATGCATGGGGGTGATGTGACAGACTGATGGGGTTGGTTTTCAGGCGCCATCTGTGCGCTTTCTGCAGAAGACTGGGTGGGAGATAATGTGAACGTGCTGGATCCACTGTCGGCCACCCAATTGACTAATGCCTGTACCTGCTCAGGCCTTACCATCCTTAGAACGGCATTGGGCCCCACCATATATCGCTGTAAATTCTGGCGGCTACTGGGACCTGAGGTAGTTGGTACACTAGGACGTGTGGATGTGGCAGAACGGCCACGTCCTCTCCCAGCACCAGAGGGTCCACTAACACCACCACGACCATGTCCACGTCCGCGTCCCTTACTACATGTTTTCCTCATTGTTATGGTTCACCACAACAACAAAAATATTATTTGGCCCAATGTATTGTATTCAAATTCAGCTGAATATAAATTTGAGGCCTAGTATTTAGGCGCTGGGTGACCGGTATGGATTTACTGACAGAATTAGACTTGGAAATGCACAGTAGCGTGTGTGTGAAGTTATTCTGAATGACCCTATGTGCACCTTGAATATTATATACCCTTTTAGGGATAGATTTCAAATAGCTCTGATATAGCAGAAACCAATAAATTATGAAATTGCTAAATTGGGAATTGTATTTCAACCCTGAACAAAAAATGTGCTTTGACGGACACTAAATAACTTGCCCAGCCACAACAGTACAGCGGTAACGACAGATTTAGCGGGATATAAATTTGAGGCCTAGTATTTAGGCGCTTGGTGACCAGTATGGATTTAGTGACAGAATTAGACTTGGAAATGCACAGTAGCGTGAGTGTGAAGTTATTCTGAATGACCCTATGTGCACCTTGAATATTATATACCCTTTTAGGGATAGATTTCAAATAGCTCTGATATAGCAGAAACCAATAAATTATGAAATTGCTAAATTGGGAATTGTATTTCAACCCTGAACAAAAAATGTGCTTTGACGGACACTAAATAACTTGCCCAGCCACAACAGTACAGCGGTAACGACAGATTTAGCGGGATATAAATTTGAGGCCTAGTATTTAGGCGCTGGGTGACCGGTATGGATTTACTGACAGAATTAGACTGGGATATGGCCAAAAAATAACCACACTATTGCTGGTTAAATGCACTTGGTGTGACAGCTTGACCAACCACACTACTGAGGGTTAAATGCACTTGGTGACGGGCGCAGCTTGCCCCTGATGTAGTATATGGCCAAAAAATGAACAGACTATTGCTGGTTAAATGCACTTGGTGTGACAGCTTGACCAACCACACTACTGAGGGTTAAATGCACTTGGTGACGGGCGCAGCTTGCCCCTGATGTAGTATATTGCCAAAAAATGAACAGACTATTGCTGGTTAAATGCACTTGGTGTGACAGCTTCACCCTGATGTAGGCTTTAGCCAAAAAACAACCACACCATTGAGGGTTAAATGCACTTGGTGACAGGCGCAGCTTGCCCCTGATGTAGTATATGGCCAAAAAATGAACAGACTATTGCTGGTTAAATGTACTTGGTGTGACAGCTTGACCAACCACACTACTGAGGGTTAAATGCACTTGGTGACGGGCGCAGCTTGCCCCTGATGTAGTATATGGCCAAAAAATGAACAGACTATTGCTGGTTAAATGTACTTGGTGTGACAGCTTGACCAACCACACTACTGAGGGTTAAATGCACTTGGTGACGGGCGCAGCTTGCCCCTGATGTAGTATATGGCCAAAAAATGAACAGACTATTGCTGGTTAAATGTACTTGGTGTGACAGCTTGACCAACCACACTACTGAGGGTTAAATGCACTTGGTGACGGGCGCAGCTTGCCCCTGATGTAGTATATGGCCAAAAAATGAACAGACTATTGCTGGTTAAATGCACTTGGTGTGACAGCTTGACCAACCACACTACTGAGGGTTAAATGCACTTGGTGACGGGCGCAGCTTGCCCCTGATGTAGTATATGGCCAAAAAATGAACAGACTATTGCTGGTTAAATGTACTTGGTGTGACAGCTTGACCAACCACACTACTGAGGGTTAAATGCACTTGGTGACGGGCGCAGCTTGCCCCTGATGTAGTATATGGCCAAAAAATTAACAGACTATTGCTGGTTAAATGCACTTGGTGTGACAGCTTCACCCTGATGTAGGCTTTAGCCAAAAAACAACCACACCATTGAGGGTTAAATGCACTTGGTCGCAGCTTGTGCTGGCACACCACAAGACACAAAATGGCCGCCGATCACCCCAGAAAAAAGTGACTGACAAACGGTCTGGGCAGCCTAAAAACAGTGAGCAATTGAATTTCAGCAGCTCAATGATCCACAGCTGCAGATCGATCGATTAATCAAGTCCTTTGGAGGAGTTAATCTGCCTAATCTCGCCCTACTGTCGCAGCCGCAACCTCTCCCTACGCTAATCAGAGCAGAGTGACGGGCGGCGCTATGTGACTCCAGCTTAAATAGAGGCTGGGTCACATGGTGCTCTGGCCAATCACAGCCATGCCAATAGTAGGCATGGCTGTGACGGCCTCTTGGGGCAAGTAGTATGACGCTTGTTGATTGGCTGCTTTGCAGCCTTTCAAAAAGCGCCAAGAAAGCGTCACAAAAGCGCCAAGAAAGCGACGAACACCGAACCCGAACCCGGACTTTTACGAAAATGTCCGGGTTCGGGTCCGTGTCACGGACACCCCAAAATTCGGTACGAACCCGAACTATACAGTTCGAGTTCGCTCATCCCTATTCATTACACTACGCGTCTTCTTTCTCCTGTTGAGTGGGAGCATAGTGTAATTGCAAGTACTTGCTCCAGTGAATGGAGTGAGTACTTGTCATTACACTGTACTTTCAGTTCGAGTACAGTGTCATTACACTGTACAGTGTAAGTACAGTGTCATTACACTGTACAGTGTCATTACACTGTACTTTCAGTTCGAGTTCGCTCATCCCTATTCATTACACTACGCGTCTTCTTTCTCCTGTTGAGTGGGAGCATAGTGTAATTGCAAGTACTTGCTCCAGTGAATGGAGTGAGTACTTGTCATTACACTGTACTTCCAAGATGATTGGCAGTGTAATGCTATCAGATATTGATGGCTTACAAAAGACCATTTATGCTGATAATATTGTATCTTGAGGCCACTATTGGAGGATTGCAAGTTCAAGTCCCTATGTGAGACTAAAAGAAGAGTTTTTATTGTTAGAAAGTATAAGAAAACAAAAAGAACAATACACATGTGGTATCTCTGGAATTGTAAAACTCTGGAGAATAGTTAAGGCTACTTTTACATAAGCGGCACTGTGCCGCCAGTAGTCCGCTCTGGCCCTATTGACTAAAATGGGGACAGGCCGGAGGTCAGGTCGCAACACAGCAAACATGCTGAGAGGCGGCTGGAATAAAACTACGACAGCCATTCCGGCTGCCTCTCGGCATGCTTGCCATGCTTCGGCCGGATGCCCGGCCTGCCCCCATTTTAGTCAATTATTTACACTTACATTATTTACACTCCATTGTGAATGATGAAAAAAAGAAACAGTTTTTGCACTTCCTTAAAAAAAGGCAATGAATAAGATCTACATATCCCAAAAGGATATAATTAAAATAAAACTTATACAGCTCCATTGAAGGAAAAAAATAAAAAAAGTTATGGGTCGCAAAACACCCATGCAAAAGCTGTATTTTTTATTAAAAAAAGTCTTATAGTGTTGAAAAGTAATAAAACAATATTAAAACAGGTCACTGTTTAGGCCTCCTTCACACATGCATTTTAAGAGTTTTTATAGCCATGCATTTTAAGAGTTTTTATAGCATTTTTTTTCAAACATTTTTGATGGCATATTTTATTTTTTAACATGTTTTTCTGGCGTTTTTCAAGTCCTATAGAAAAGCATATAAGAAAAATGGCAGAAAAAAAATTATAATCAGAGAATGCTGTGTGAATAAATTGCATCAAACCCAAAAAAGGCAGTAAATGCCACAAGATAAAATATTTATATGCAGCATATTTTATATTTCACTATAGTCTTTACTGTAACATCTGGATTCAGTGTTTCGGTAAAATACTTTGTGTTTCCAACTAGCCTTAAAAGGTTAAAGAACTGTTGTAAAAATCCCTAATTTATTGGGCTTTTTGATATTTTGTTTGGTCTTGTAAACTCAAGGTGGCACTGTTGCGCCTACAATTCAAGCAATTTTAGACAATGAATGTAAAAGCTTTCCACAGATAATATTATGTGTTAATTTCATACCAAAAATTCAGGATAAAATAGGTCCCAAGTCGAATGGATAGTTATGGATATTTACATTTTGTCCTTGTAGATTTTAATGCTGCTCTTAAGAACCCCAGTGATATGTAGCCCTCCATGTACCCAACCCTCCCAAATGTACATAATGTAATAGGGGTTGTCTGAGCACCAAAACAATTTCACTTATGGCTCTGAGAGCTCTTTCCTTAAAGAAAAAAGCCACTTACCTATTCATTGCCACTTTGTTTCAGCACTGAGGGTCCTGTCCCTGCTGCTTTTAGTCCCATGTGGATCTGAAGTGTGTTCCCATCCATTATCCTGTGCACCACTGCAGCCATTCACTAGCCTCAGCAGTGAAGTATCCGCAAGTGGCATGTGACAGCTGAGGCTGAGTTGGGGGCTGTGGTGATTCACATGATGACAGATGGGACATTGCATTTCCGGTTCACAGGGGGCTGGAACCAGTGGGGATGGGACCTCCGGTGCTGAAACAAAAGCACTTTGGAAAGGTGAGCGACTTTTTTTCTTTAGGCTGAACACTTTCGGGGCTATAAGGCTGAGTTCACACTTCAGTTATTTGGTCATTTATTTCCATCAGTTATTGTGAGCCAAAACCAATTGCGGATAAAAAACACTGAACAGGTGCAGATCAAATAACTGAAATGTGAACTCAGCCCAAGCAAAGCTGCTGTGAGTTTTGGAAAACCCTTTTAATTGAAATAAAATAGTTAGTAAACAAACTATATAGAATCGTATAAAATAAAAACAATAGAAAATAAAACAATTACATGGAAACTGGCAAATATGTGGCAGCTGCACCTCAGGTAAAACTTTTGTGGTCTTCTATGGTGACTAGCTTTTCTATTATTCGAGGTCTTCCTTTTGCATATATGAATATTTTTTTCAAAAATGTCTTATTACTACTGAAACTATGAGTACATTCTGCTGTTGGTATAGTTTGGCATGATGATCTTTGCTTGATGTCATTCACTTGGCACTAGTTATTTCACTATAGCATTATAAATGGATTACGTCATCTTCTGTCCCATTGGCTGTATCATTACAACTTAACAGAATTTTATTTATTTTTTTAAAGCAGTGAAGGTATCCTGAAAGGGGGCTTTAAGGGACAGACATTTTACACCATGCGTCTACATTTTACACCTTTAGTCTACTTTATACGGCACCCTTTGTATGACAAACGGAAACATATATAGTGGAATAGTGGTCATAATTTAGACTAAACTATTCTTATTGTATTAGATGTGTGAATCTCATGAATATCGGATAAAAATTTTGAAAAAAAAAAAAAGATAAAATCACAGTAGTAAAATTAAACATTTTCACGAAGTTTATTTTTTATTGTGTTTTTTAACCCCTTAGCACAGCTCCTTCTGCTAAAAAGTGCGGGAAAGACTGTATGTCCGCGCCACCGCCGTGTCTATAAATTTGCATGTCTGCGATAATGGACTCCGCCTCCCCTATGCTGGAGTACCTGGAGGGCGGCCTCCCGGAGCAATGGTAGGTTTTGTCTACAATTATAGGTGCCGCCCTGTCGCTCTCCGGAGAAGGATCGAGCATGTTAATGAGTACAGACTGCTCTGACGTGATGTCTGCACCAGCAGTCAAGGAAGTGGCACCTGACCAATTGGAGCAAGAAGAAGCTCCACCAGCTTACACTCCGGGACCGGAGAGACTCACCTGCCTGCCGCCAGGATCACAGCCTGAGCCCTACTTTGGGTCATGGAAGGACTTTGCTAGGCCCACTATGCAGTGGTCGGCACTGATGGCGGAGGTGCGGGAAACTGCTATAAAAAAGATCACTCGTCAGAAAATAAATTTTGAAGAGTTGGCAAAGACTGTATATGAGCGCCACACCGACCCCCCACCCCTCCTGGAAAGGAGAATGAGGGTGGTGGTGTCCTTTGACAAGGCTTCGGTTTCATTAAGGATTATACGACCGGCAGAGACTTATATGTGAACAGAAGATCCGTTAAACAAAGTTACCTCCCTGAACATTTGCATAACCTCCGCGAGGGAGAGGAGGTAGAGTTCACCCCTGCCGAGGGCCTACGAGGGCCCTACGCAACTGCCGTGACCCGTCCCAAGCTGGGATTGGAAGACTGGGAAGAGCCAGAAGAGCCTGCCAGCCCGGGACGCGAACCGGAGCATCCCCCAGAACCGGTCCATAATACGTTCCAAGAGCGGGGCTCTTTCATCGGCCCGAACGTGTTCTAGCAACCGTCTGTCTTAGAGAAATGGGTGAGCCCACACCCCTCACCTGAACTGCCCCGCCGGGAGAAAACCATCAAGGATCTTGAGAACCAGGAGCAGTTCCACGCTGCACTAGAAGATATCCGGAAAGGAAAGAGTGCAGACGCCGGAACCTGCAGCGGCCGTGCCAGACAGTCCGGATCCCTTACCTGACCCTACTGTGACTGCGGAGGTTCCCAGCAGTGACGCAGCATCTGAAAGCTTGGAGGATCAGATCATTCGACTCGAGCTTCAACCTGGAGCCACCTGCCGTACCTGCACCCAGTTCCAGTGATTCCTTTGAGGCATTGAGGCCTCCCGCGGCATACACCCCTAGGCCTATGGGGCCCATACCTGTAAGGGGTCCATTCATGCTACAGTTGCCGCCTAACACTATTTTGTGGGCCCAGCCTTACATAGATCCTCATGCCAGGCCCAGTCTGCCAGCAGAACCAGGATGTACCACTGATGTTCAAAGTGGATCCGATACATACCTGTAAGTAGGCCTGCCAGGCCATGCTGTTACTTTGCTGAGGGACCCTTATTAAAGTAGATTAACCCTTCCAGGACAGGAATCCTTTGTTTTGGCCCTATGAGCTGCTGCCAGTTTCCCACGGCTCAGTGGTGGTGGCAGGCCACTGAAAATACCAATTGCTCTAATGCCATACTGTTTACAGGACCCCCTGCCTGCTTCAAAGAACTCAAGCTAAGTTGTGCTGTTTGGTTTATTTGCACCTTAACCCTTTTTAACCCCCTTTTCAGGTTGATTAAGGGACATTGCAGCCCTATTTTATAAGCCATTTTAATAATGTGGACTTTTGTGTGCTGTGACTTTTATGTGCAACATTTAACTTAAAGTGATGTGCCCAGAGATTACCCTAATTCAGTTGGGCCTCTGAGATGCTGTTTTATGGGACTATTGTATTTTATTATGGACTATCCTGGTCTCCTTGATACGCTGCACCAGGTCAGCGCCCCCTGTTACCTTATACTATCCTGAGAGAAGAGAGCGACGCCCCTTCTCACCGGACTTGTTCCTTTTTACAGTCGAGCTGCCTGATATATATATGTGTATTTGCAAATGTAGATGTGTGTTCCTGCTTTGCACTATTTTTGTCTTTCAGGTGCAGTCTCCAGCTGGGCAGGGCCCCTTTATGTTGCGCCGAGGACGGGCAACGTCACAGCAACGGGGTATGTAGTGTCCCACTAGGTAAATGTGGGCACTACACAAGGGTCAATTGGGCCACGTGGGTCTCCTACTCCTGAAGGACAGTAGCGGTGTATTTTACAGTCCATTTTAATGTATTTTCATATGTATTTATGTGTATTTTCCCTGTGAAGTGTGTAGCAGGCCTATCAGGGTGTAGTTCCTCTTCCTAGACATTAGAGGGAGATAGGGAGCCCCTAGTATAAATAGTTAGCCCCAGACAGGGATAAGCCAGTCTGTGTAGTCAGGAGTCTGCGTAGAGACAGAAGTGAGAGGGCACCTTAGCCAGAGAGAAGCTGAGGGCCTCCTCCTGACATGCAGCTAGACAGCCCAGGCTTCTAGTTGCCACCAGGAGGCTAGTGGATGCAGTTCTAGCCTGCCTGAAGTTTTTGAGCCAGAGTTAGCTCAGAAGATTTGCCCCAGGAGAAGGGTTTGCCTCCTGAGAGAAACCAAGTTCCCACCAAGCAGAGGAGAGTCATTATTCCAGCTAGACAAGTAAGCTGAAGGGCAGAAGGATTTACCCAAAGCAAGGATAAATACCTGAGGAAGTTTGCTACCAAGGATAAAGCCAGCAATGAGGCATATAGGCCTTGGGATTGAGACAGACAGGAGTTCTGAGGAATAGTGCACAGGATTTCTGAGGAAGAGTGCAGCCTGGTCTGTAAGTGTTGTTTTACCCTCTGAGTATCTTGCAAAGAACATTGTACCTGCCATGCCATATATTTAAAACCTGCTTATTACTACTGCTGTACCTGGAACTTTACAAAAGACTGTATAAAGTTAACCGTTTCCAGTAAAAGAAGTTTTGGTTCACCACAACAACGTGTTCCTTACTTATTACTACTATAAATCGGTGTGCCACTGTTACAGGCACTGGCGTCACGAATCTTAAAGGGACCTTGCCCCAGGTATGTTAAACACCTGCAACATCCAGGGCACCTCACCCAACATCAGGCCTGGTCCCTATATACGGAGAGTGCCCCAGAGGACCCCTGTGCCAGCCTCTCCATCATTGCTGTATGCCTGCCCAGGGTCTCCCTACAAACTGTGAGTAACCAAGAGCAACCCTCGTCTGCCTATTAACCGTGACTTCACATCGCAATACCCTGCAGGGCGGCGTACTACATTAAGAAGCAGGGGAGATAAAAGGCCAAACCAAAGTTCGGGAAATGGTTTTTTACAGTACTAATTAATTTATTAAGTTATTACCCGAAGTCTCGCGAGACTTCGCGAAGCAATAACTTGAGCTCATCAGAGCCAATACATTCTAATACTGCTCCTGCTCCATACAGTACTCAAAAAAAGTTTTATGCTAATCGACTTTGGATGTTTTATCCGAAGTCGATTCGCTCATTCCTAATCAAGAGCATAGACAGTACATTTGACTGATCCTACTGCTTAGAAATTTTTTGCACAAAATTTTTAAACCCATTAAAAAAATGCTTCTGTTAACAGCATTTTGGCCCAAAACATGTTGTACAACAGTATTGTGGCCCACATAGTCTAGTGTGGGGTGCCATGTCATAGACTGAGGTTGCCCCTACAATCACTGATGCGATTCTTCTAGTGGAGAACTTTGTCCAATATATGGCATCTTAAAAAGACTACTAAAACATTTTTTTTTAAATGTGGCTTCTTAAGAAAAAAAACTATACAGCACTTAATTTTTTTTACATTTTGTAACATTTGTCATATAAAGAAGCCTAAGTGAGAAATGCCAGAAAAAATGCCAGACCCAGAGCATGCTGTGTTTTAAAAAGAATGATATATAGCCTACAGTATATCCAGTTTAAGGGGGAAATTTATCATCAGGATAATATTTAAAGGCGAGGAATGTGTTAAGTCTGGAGTTTCTTACATCAGTCCTAAAGTGCATCTGTCAGCAGATTTTTACCTATGAAACTGACTGACCTGTTACATGTGCACTTGGCAGCTGGAGGCGCTTTTCTCAGCAATGCAGGCACATATCAACATGGAACCAACACAGATGCCTTCAGTTGCCAAGTGCACATGTAACAGGTCAGTCAGTTTCATAGGTACAAATCTGCTGACAAATGCCCTTAATAATTATCAATTTCTCGCTTCTTGTATAAGCAGCTCATACTTCTAGTTGACCAATTTTTTGCATTTTCGCCTATAAGTTAAAATTTGAAAATGTCATTTTTGCGCTACTGTTTTTCACAAGTTATGGGTTCAGTAATATGAAAAAAGGAAAAAGAAAGTTATATATGTTTAACCAGCAAATGTGCAAAAAAAAGTCTCAAGTCCCAACTTTTTAAATGCCATTGCAACCACATTTTATTGCAAGTGGCATTTCTACACCATCTTTGCCACTTTCCAAAAAAGGGGTGTAGTGAGGACGGGGAGAGGGCGGGGCAATCGGGCCTGGCACATTATCTTCATTTACACCAGTTTTCAGGTGTAATTGAAGAAAGAAATCTATGGCAACTTAGAGCTTCTGTAGATTTCAATTTAGGTGCACAGACTACTGAAGGCTGTGCCTAATATATTCCTCGCCATAAACTAGGCATATCCTCCGGCAGCATAGGGGATATCAAGACCGATGTAGAAAACACTGTTCTTAATAAATTTCCCACACCAACTTTTGCAGGACAACTAGGGAGGGTATGATAGCTAAAAAAAAATTTCAGTGAGTCCCGGTTCCAATACCGTGGCTTCCATCTCTGCTACTTCTGGTCCCTGCGAGACCGTAAGTTTCAGGCACACCTTAGTGCGGAGGCCAGTGATTGGATGACAGTAGTCACATGCATATAGATGGCACATTACACTTCCTGTACGGCGGGAACCAGAAGCAGAGGAGACAGGAGCCACACGCTGGAACTGGGACCCACTGAAAGAATGTGGGTAACTTACTAACTGATATATGCCAGCTTTCTGGCGTATATATCTGTCGCAGATTGCAGCGCAAAGGTGGGGTGTGGGTGTCACGCCCATCTCATTTATCATTTTCTACGCCTGTTTTAGGTGTAGAAAATGTTCTAAATCTACACCGGCAAGGGAGCTGGTGTAGCTTTCGACCAGCAGTCGATGCGCCAAAGTTATCTAGAGGCCGGCGCCTCTACATAACTTCAGCGGATCTACCGCCAGCACAGGGATAAAAAGTCTAAAATGCTGATCTTAATAAATGACTGTGGCGAAACCAACCTCGCCACGGTGTTTTGGAGGGGGCTGTTTGCCAGCCTCCTGCCCTGGGATTATGGTCCCTTAAGTTATTGGGTCTTAAGGCACTTGGGACTGAGCCCTCTTTCCCTGGATTGCATTATTTGCCTTACTTGCCTGGATGAAGCATATGGTGAGAACAATAGATAGCGGCCATTTTAACTCACAGACACTGTTCTGACTTTTCAACACAGTGCTATCTTGCCTGTATTTGGTGTACAGAGACATCATTCAGTAGTTTGAAACTACCAAACAGGGGACACATTTATTAGTGACTATTTTCTGTATAACTTGTATATTTTCGGTGTAACTGGCATAAAACTGTATCTTCCAAACTACTGAACGGATGTGGGTGAATTTTGGATATGTGGTTCACCCAGATCCCCCAGTTCCGAGGATATATTGGTTATGGGGTTATTCCATGTTTTGGGGTTCCTGTGATATGTTTTATAAAACTGTATTTCTCTGCCTTTGATAATTATATTCGCCCTTGTGTTCAATAGTCATCACCGGCAGAGGGGAGGATTTTGTGTGGGTGTGTTTCTATTGTCCCATTGTGTGTTTAAATGGTGACGTCTGTCCTGTTGTCTCCACATGTGTATTGGCGACTTCCCTTTGTCCTGAGAGATAATTGGATTGCCCTCGGTTGTCTCCGGGACAGAGAGGAGGAAACCATGATGCATTGTGGGGATGTGTTGTATCTGTCCTGTATTTGCAAACAACTGTAAAAAAAAAAACAGGCTGGGTGTGCCAGCACGTCAGACCACTGCTGGACCCTCAACACGGAGCCTTGTCTCGTTATTGGGGGGATTCCCTGTATGCTGTTAGAGACTGATTGCCAGGAGTGTAAGCGGATTGTATGCTTTTCCTGTTCGTCTGCTGGCAGCTATTCGTGAGGTTCCAGTTTGGAGTGCTATTTTGTATCCAGTTCGGGAGTTTGGTGTTCTGCAGTAGCTGTGCCTGTCTCTCAGAAAGGGGCATATCGCCTAAACGGATTTTAACCCCTTGTCTGCTGAAATGGTCCGTTACAATTGGTGGCAAGCAGAGGGATTGTTCCTACAGCCAGAAGGACAGCTACAGGAGACACCATTTCTTTGGATTTTACAACTTAAGGGCAACGCATGTCTCAGTACAGCGACCCTAAAAGCACCAGGATAGAACCAGCAGTGGAGTACAGATACTCTGTTGAGGAATTTGACCGTATGATGTGGTTGCGGCTGAACTTCTTCGGACCCAATCCAGCTGAGAAATACGTGAAGTTCATGAGGAGTCTAGTGTTCAAGACCCTACTATACCGGGCAGAAGGTGACGGTCAGCTGCCACGTTGGGTGGACCTCCATCGTAAGTTACAGTTGCGGGACAGAGGGAGCCCAGTCTCCATTCCCCAGCGGCAGTGTGAAGTGCAGGGAGAGGAGAGCAGCGTCCTCCCTCCCCAGCGGCAGGCTGAGTTACAGGCGGCAGAGGTAGTTGTTCCTGCCCCCCAGCAGCAGAGTGATATGCCGGGAAGGCAGTGTGAAATGCAGGGAGAGGAGAGCAACGTCCTCCCTCCCCAGCGGCAGGCTGAGTTACAGGGGGCAGAGGTAGTTGTTCCTGCCCCCCAGCAGCAGAGTGATATGCCGGGAAGGCAGTGTGAAATGCAGGGAGAGGAGAGCAACGTCCTTCCTCCCCAGCGGCAGGCTGAGTTACAGGGGGCAGAGGTAGTTGTTCCTGCCCCCCAGCAGCAGCATGATTTTTTGGGAATTGGGAGCCCAGTCTCCATTCCCCAGCGGCAGGCGGAGTTACAGGGGGCAGAGACAGTCGGTCCTGTCCCCCAGCGGCAGAGTGTCCTACAGGGAATAGAGAGCCCAGTCTCCTTTCCCCAGCAGCAGGACACTGTATTGGGAGTGGAGGCGGTCAGTCGCCCTCCCCAGCGGCTGAAAGTATGTATGGGAGAGGAGCTCGTTACCCCCTCTCCCCAGCGGCAGCTTAACGCACCAGGGGGAGACAGTAAGCCCCACAACAGTGCAGATGGGACCGTGGTCTCTGCACTTACAGCACAGGGGGTAGGGACAGTCGGTCCTGTCCCCCAGCAACAGGGCTGTTTAGCCAAAGGGGAGACAGTCGGTCTCCCCCTCCAACAACCAGGCTCCAACCAGGCTTCTTCCATGGTAGCGCTGGCACCAGGGCAGAGTCCCGCTGATCCCTGCCCACAAAGCAACCTCCACTCCAAGCCAGGGAGCAACTCAGAGACCGTGAGTACCAGCGCCCAATATAACCTTGGTGGATTCACTGGACAGAGACAGGCTACTAAATTCAACAGGTCCAGTATTGGGTTGTGGGTGAGCTGCCAGACTAACTCAGGTACCGACCGGCGTGAGGTCAGGTATCTGGTTAGTCTTCCCTGGGGGGGGGGGGGGGGGGGAGATGTGTGGCGAAACCAACCTCGCCATGGTGTTTTGGAGGGGGCTGTTTGCCAGCCTCCTGCCCTGGGATTATGGTCCCTTAAGTTATTGGGTCTTAAGGCACTTGGGACTGAGCCCTCTGTCCCTGGATTGCATCATTTGCCTTACTTGCTTGGATGAAGCACATGGTGAGAACAATAGATAGCGGCCATTTTGACTCACAGACACTGTTCTGACTTTTCAACACGGTGCTATCTTGCCTGTATTTGGTGTACAGAGACATCATTCAGTAGTTTGAAACTACCAAACAGGGGACACATTTATTAGTCACTAGTTTCTGTATAACTTGTATATTTTCGGTGTAACTGGCATAAAACTGTATCTTCCAAACTACTGAACGGATGTGGGTGAATTTTGGATATGTGGTTCACCCAGATCCCCCAGTTCCGAGGATATATTGGTTATTGGGTTATTGCATGTTTTGGGGTTCCTGTGATAAGTTTTATAAAACTGTATTTCTCTGCCTTTGATAATTATATTCGCCCTTGTGTTCAATAGTCATCACCGGCAGAGTGGAGGATTTTGTGTAGGTGTGTTTCTATTGTCCCATTGTGTGTTTAAATGGTAATGTCTGTCCTGTTGTCTCCACATGTGTATTGGCGACTTCCCTTTGTCCTGAGAGATAATTGGATTGCCCTCGGTTGTCTCCGGGACAGAGAGGAGGAAACCATGATGCATTGTGGGGATGTGTTGTATCTGTCCTGTATTTGCAAACAACTGTAATAAAAACCAGGCTGGGTGTGCCAGCACGTCAGACCACTGCTGGACCCTCAACACGGAGCCTTGTCTCGTTATTGGGGGGATTCCCTGTATGCTGTTAGAGACTATTGTATGCTTTTCCTGTTCGTCTGCTGGCAGCTATTCGCAAGGTTCCAGTTTGGAGTGCTATTTTGTATCCAGTTCGGGAGTTTGGTGTTCTGCAGTAGCTGTGCCTGTCTCTCAGAAAGGGGCATATCGCCTAAACGGATTTTAACCCCTTGTCTGCTGAAACGGTCCGTTACAATGACCCCCTAAATTTTTTTTTATTTTTAGCTATTACACTCTCCTGCAAAAGTTTTTGGGTTTCAGGCAACCTCTGTACGTGACAAGTAGCTTTGCTATGTCTTATCAACAGGCACTAGTTAGGGGTTAAGTCTTTTGGACAGGTCGTATCTGTCCCCTCTACCCCCGTGCTCACTTTCTTTATTTTGACCTCATTTCATCCCCCTCGTGATGCTTAAAATAGCCGCCTACGAATCCCCCTATGTTTATCATGTCATGGGTATAGGCACGTAGTCTTTCACCCAGATGGGGGCAGCGGAACTTGGGACTACGTGCGCTGGATGGACACGCCCCTCTCCTATGATTGGCCGCCTCAGACACCGCTTTCCCCGCATCCTTGGCTCATCCCTATTTAACCTCCTCAGGACCGCCGTACGCAGTATTGCGTCCTGGCGGCGGCCCTGCTCTTCTGGGTGGACGCATATACGCGTCCTCCCGCGAGAGCCGAGATTTCCTGTGAACGCGCGCACACAGGCGCGCGCGCTCACAGGAACGGAAGGTAAGCGAGTGGATCTCCAGCCTGCCAGCGGCGATCGCTCGCTGGCAGGCTGGAGATGTGATTTTTTTTAACCCCTAACAGGTATATTAGACGCTGTTTTGATAACAGCGTCTAATATACCTGCTACCTGGTCCTCTGGTGGTCCCTTTTGTTTTGATCGACCACCAGAGGACTCAGGCAGCTCAATAAAGTAGCACCAAACACCACTACACTACACCCCCCCTGTCACTTATTAACCCTTTATGAACCACTGATCACCCCTGATCACCCCATACAGACTCCCTGATCACCCCCCTGTCATTGATCACCCCCCTGTAAGGCTCCATTCAGACGTCCGTATGATTTTTACGGATCCACGGCTACATGGATCGGATCTGCAAACCACATGCGGACGTCTGAATGGAGCCTTACAGGGGGGTGATCAATGACAAGGGGGTGATCACGCATATAGACTTCCTGATCACTTCCCTGTCATTGATCACCCCCCTGTCATTGATCACCCCCCTGTAAGGCTCCATTCAGACGTCCGTATGATTTTTACGGATACATGGATACATGGATCGGATCCGCAAAACACATGCGGACGTCTGAATGGAGCCTTACAGGGGGGTGATCAATGACAGAGGGGTGATCACCCATATACACTCCCTGATCACCCCCTGTCATTGATCACCCCCCTGTCATTGATCACCCCCCTGTAAGGCTCCATTCAGACGTCCGCATGTGTTTTGCGGATCCTATCCATGTATCCATGGATCTGTAAAAATCATACGGACGTCTGAATGGAACCTTACAGGGGGGTGATCAATGACAGGGGGGTGATCACCCATATACACTCCCTGATCACCCCCTGTCATTGATCACCCCCCTGTCATTGATCGCCCCCCTGTAAGGCTCCATTCAGACGTCCGTATGATTTTTACGGATCCATGGATACATGGATCGGATCTGCAAAACACATGCGGACGTCTGAATGGAGCCTTACAGGGGGGTGATCAATGACAGGGGGTGATCAGGGAGTGTATATGAGGTGATCACCCCCCTGTCATTGATCACCCCCTGTAAGGCTCCATTCAGACGTCCGTATGTGTTTTGTGGATCCGATCCATGTATCCGTGGATCCGTAAAAATCATACGGACGTCTGAAAGGAGCCTTACAGGGGGGTGATCAATGACAGGCGGGTGATCAATGACAGGGGGGTGATCAATGACAGGGGGGTGATCAGGGAGTGTATATGGGTGATGACCCCCCTGTCATTGATCACCCCCCTGTAAGGCTCCATTCAGACGTGCGTATGATTTTTACGGATCCATGGATCGGATCCGCAAAACACATGCGGACGTCTGAATGGAGCCTTACAGGGGGGTGATCAATGACAGGGGGGTGATCAATGACAGGGGGTGATCAGGGAGTGTATACGGGTGATCACCCCTCTGTCATTGATCACCCCCCTGTAAGGCTCCATTCAGACGTCCGCATGTGTTTTGCGGATCCGATCCATGTATCCATGGATCCGTAAAAATCATACGGACGTCTGAATGGAGCCTTACAGGGGGTGATCAATGACAGGGGGGTGATCAATGACAGGGAAGTGATCAGGAAGTCTATATGCGTGATCACCCCCTTGTCATTGATCACCCCCCTGTAAGGCTCCATTCAGACATTTTTTTGGCCCAAGTTAGCGGAAATATATATTTTTTTTTGTTTGTTGTTTCTTACAAAGTCTCATATTCCACTAACTTGTGTCAAAAAATAAAATCTCACATGAACTCACCATACCCCTCACGGAATCCAAATGCGTAAAAATTTTTAGACATTTATATTCCAGACTTCTTCTCACGCTTTAGGGCCCCTAAAAAGCCAGGGCAGTATAAATACCCCACATGTGACCCCATTTCGGAAAGAAGACACCCCAAGGTATTCCGTGAGGGGCATATTGAGTCCATGAAAGATTGAAATTTTTGTCCCAAGTTAGCGGAAAGTGAGACTTTGTGAGAATAAAAAAAAAAAATCTATTTCCGCTAACTTATGCAAAAAAATAAAAATTTCTATGAACTCGCCTTGCCCCTCATTGAATACCTTGGGGTGTCTTCTTTCCAAAATGGGGTCACATGTGGGGTATTTATACTGCCCTGGCTTTTTAGGGGCCCTAAAGCGTGAGAAGAAGTCTGGGATCCAAATGTCTAAAAATGCCCTCCTAAAAGGAATTTGGGCCGCTTTGCGCATCTAGTCTGCAAAAAAGTGTCACACATCTGGTATCGCCGTACTCAGGAGAAGTTGGGGAATGTGTTTTGGGGTGTCATTTTACATATACCCATGCTGGGTGAGATAAATATCTTGGTCAAATGCCAACTTTGTATAAAAAAATGGGAAAAGTTGTCCTTTGCCGAGATATTTCTCTCACCCAGCATGGATATATGTAAAATGACACCCCAAAACACATTCCCCAACTTCTCCTGAGTATGGCGATACCAGATGTGTGACACTTTTTTGCAGCCAAGGTGGGCAAAGGGGCACATATTCCAAAGTGCACCTTTCGGATTTCGCAGGCCATTTTTTACACATTTTGATTGCAAAGTACTTCTCACGCATTTGGGCCCCTAGAATGCCAGGGCAGTATAAGTACCCCACAAGTGACCCCATTTTGGAAAGAAGACACCCCAAGGTATTTTGTGATGGGCATAGTGAATTCATGGAAGTGCCCAGGGGCGTTGCTAGGGTCTTAAAAGATCAGGGCCACAAGCCCCAAGGCACATGAATACCCCCGGGAAGCCATTTTAATATACTGTATATACTGTAATATACTGTATGTGTATATATAATTTTCAAGCGCCAAGACCTCCCAACAGTACATGATACTAACACCACCACTACCAAATGCAACAATGCAGCATAAATTAGACCACTACAGCCACATTACAGTTCCTCCTAATAATACAGACACCCTATAATACACAAAGAACATACACAGCTCCTTTATTCACAGTATATACTGCATGAACAGCTCCTCCGCTCACAGTATATACAAAGCTGCTCCGCTCACACTATACACAGCTCCTCCGCTCACAGTATATACACAGCAGCTCTTCCGCTCACAGTATATACATCTCCTCCGCTCACAGTATACACAGCTCCTCTGCTCACAGTATATACACAGCAGCTCCTCCGCTCACAGTATATACATCTCCTCCGCTCACAGTATACACAGCTCCTCTGCTCACAGTATATACACAGCAGCTCATCCGCTCACAGTGTATTCATCTCCTCCGGTCACAGTATACACAGCTCCTCTGCTCACAGTATATACACAGCAGCTCCTCCGCTCACAGTATATACATCTCCTCCGCTCACAGTATACACAGCTCCTCTGCTCACAGTATATACACAGCAGCTCCTCCGCTCACAGTGTATTCATCTCCTCCGCTCACAGTATACACAGCTCCTCTGCTCACAGTATTTAAGCAGCAGCTCCTCTGCTCACAGTATATACACAGCATCTCCTCTGCTCATAGTATATACACAGCCTCTCCTATCTATATATACATAGGCTCCCCTAGCAGTATATACACAGCCTCTCCTAGCAGTATATACATAGGCTCCCCTAGTAGTATATACATAGGCTCCCCTAGCAGTATATAAATAGTTTTTTTTTTTAATACATACTATTTAACAAAGATACAGGTCCTATACATGGATGGGGGTTAACTTTACATGAATCTGTCCTGCAGTGGTAACAAATGTCTCTGCTGTTCCATATTGTCAGGTTGGTAGTGGCTGCTGCTGGGCTGGCAGAGGCCATTTTTATAAGACATTTCCAGCAGTGGTGACCTGGACAGCTAGAGCAGGACAGACAGCAGTAGCTCTGGAATCTGCTTGTCCTGTCTGAATCTTCTGCAGGGCTGGGTCTGGTCCTCTGCTGCCAGGCCTGAGTGAGGGGAGGGGCTGAGCACAAGCACCGATTCCTGCTCTGATACTGAAACACCAGTGCGGGGCTGCTGGCCGACCTCACTGCACTTTAGCCCGGCACACAATGGAGTTCAAGAAAACCACAGAAATAAGATAATAATGCACTTATTAAAGCAGATGCAAGCACTATATATGGACTAAGTCCTCACTCTGATATGATAATGTCTGACACACTTAGTCAATATATTTTGATCAAAACACATCTAAGCCCGCCTACCGAACGTCAAGGTGGTCTCAGATCAGGCGGGTCCTGCGCTAAACCTACCTAAGCCGTTGGGCTTCTATGTTCAGGAGCGCAGACGCCGCACATATGGTGTGCTGCTCCTAGTAACCTCCATGTGCATCAAGCAACCAATGGGAGGAGGAGCAAGCACAGCCATATGTACCACCTAATTAAGGCGCTCATTGGATAGGGGAGGGGGGCAAAAGTGCAGAGGAATGCTACTCCCAAGATACTAGGTGCGCATTCACACTTGAAGGTGCCACTCCCTCAAGCAAACACTACATAAACAAAAAAATCACAGAAAAAACTAAGATAAAAACATCCTGCACGATATGATACAAATTTGCGGATGTCCCTGGCAATATTATTGAAGAAAACCACAGTATCTTGGGAGTAGCATTCCTCTGCACTTTTGCCCCCCTCCCCTATCCAATGAGCGCCTTAATTAGGTGGTACATATGGCTGTGCTTGCTCCTCCTCCCATTGGTTGCTTGATGCACATGGAGGTTACTAGGAGCAGCACACCATATGTGCGGCGTCTGCGCTCCTGAACATAGAAGCCCAACGGCTTAGGTAGGTTTAGCGTAGGACCCGCCTGATCTGAGACCACCTTGACGTTCGGTAGGCGGGCTTAGATGTGTTTTGATCAAAATATATTGACTAAGTGTCTCAGACATTATCATATCAGAGTGAGGACTTAGTCCATATATAGTGCTTGCATCTGCTTTAATAAGTGCATTATTATCTTATTTCTGTGGTTTTCTTCAATAATATGGCCAGGGACATCCGCAAATTTGTATCATATCGTGCAGGATGTTTTTATCTTAGTTTTTTCTGTGATTTTTTTGTTTATGTAGTGTTTGCTTGAGGGAGTGGCACCTTCAAGTGTGAATGCGCACCTAGTATCTTGGGAGTAGCACACAATGGAGTTCCTTACAGGTTTAATGTGCGCCTGGCTGATGTCATTTGGGGCCCTACTGCAGCCACGCACTGGTGACTCAATATAACCATAAAAAGAAGCTGCCAGTGCAGCAAAAATACAGCTATCGACCAGAGATTCGGGGCAATGTGCTTGTAGTCCGGGCCCAAGCCCCGAATCTACATGCCCAGCGACGCCGCTGCCAGTGCCGATGCTGCTGCACGCTCCACGTGCAGCGTCCTCTGCTACCTACCTAACAGGCATTCAGCCAGTATTCTCAGCACCCTTGCCCTTGCCCATGGCTCCTGATGAAGTGCCCGATACAGGGTTACTAGAAACGCGACAAGTAGGGCTGGGAATGATAAGTTAGTCTTTAATCAAGCTGTGGAAGGGGTTCTCCTGGGACCACTCTGGATGTTAATTTCTGGGTTAATGATATGTACCCTTTTTGAACTAGGCACCAGAGATTTATCCAGGGCAGCTACCATACCTGGTATTGTGAAGGTGCTGAATGGTGGCACGGATGAGATTGCATAATCACAGCAGTCCAGTCCAGCATATATACCATTCAAGTTATAATACACTTTGGGGAGACTCGCGGATGGTTATTTGGCGAGTGCACATATCCATAAGCAGGGCCAATTCTGATCCGCTGTCTGGTGTATGGGGAGGTAAAGATTTACACACCCTCACCCAGCCCTTCCCTTATCTGCCTATCTCTATACACTAAGAGTGGGATTAGCCATATTTTAATGAATATCTATATCTTCAATAGTGTTAAGCGGCAGGGGCAATATTCGATTTCGCAATATTTCGCAAATATATGGGCGAATATTCGTCATGTATTAGTAAATTCACGAATTCACTATCTTCGTTCACTTTTTTTCATTTAGAAAATCCCAATGTAAAATTCGCAAAAAGGGGCAAAAGGGCGTGGCCTAGCAACTTTTTTTGACCTACCCGAAGTTTCAGGCGATTAGATAAGATAAGAAAGAACCGGCACTCACTGACGTGTTGCAAAGAAAGTTGATGTCTTTAATGGTCACATATATACATCCGTGACGCGTTTCGACTCACGTCTGGAGTCTTTCTCAAACAAATGAATATATACAAGCTAAGTGAACAGGTGAAACTTAAATAGACCGCCAAAGCGGAAGTGACATCATGGTAACCATGGTAATGAAATATACAAAACAGATCAATTGAAGAGAGGATCCCAGCTGCAACAAACATCATAGAAATTCTGATCTAGTTACAATATATATCCATATAATGATCCATGTAATAATGATATCGATGATGCTAATAATGGTGCCGCTGGGATGTCTTCAAGTTTTCTGCAAAAGAAAAATAAAATTTTTAATAACTATAAAACTATGAAACGGAGGGAGAGACAAGGGTTAATCACAGATATAGAATATGTGCATAATATCCTGGAGATTTACAGGAAACTATGCAAGTCATACTCTCGGTTCAAGCCTTTGGGCTCCAATGTTTGCAAAGTGTGAATCCAATAGGATTCACGCTTCTTCAACATCTTTACCCTATCGCCACCCCTGCGAGGTTGCGGTACATGTTCAATGATCTGAAAACGAAGTTGTGATATATTGTGATTCTGTCGATCAAAGTGGTGCGGGATGGGCAGGAGCAGATTTTTAGTACGTATTGTAGACTTGTGTTTGGAAAAGCGATCCTTCATCCGCATGGAGGTTTCGCCTACATATAACAAGCCACACGGGCACTTCAATAAGTAGATAACAAAATTGCTATTGCATGTGTAAAATCCCTTAATGGGAAATTGTTTGCCAGTTTGCGGATGTGAGAAGAATTCACCCTTGATTACACTTGAGCAATGTATGCATCCCAAACAGGGGAAGGTGCCATTTTTTGGTGTGGATAATGTACTTTGTCGTCTCTCAGTATGAGAACTGCCAATGTCGGCCCGCACCACCATATCGCGTAAGTTCTTATTACGCTTATAACAAATAAGCGGACGATTCTGAAATTCTTCGACAGAGGGATATGCCCTAGATAAAATATTCCAATGTCGGTTGATAATTAGTCTGCATTTATGCACCCAAGGGTGAAATTTAGAGACAAACGGAATACGTGGTGGTTTAGTGGTTTTAGCACATGCCGCAATGGCCTTATGTCTTTCTTGATTGAGTAATGAAGTGGGATATCCGCGTTGTTTAAATCTATCACTCATCTCATTCAAGCGGATGTCCTCAGTCCCAGTGTCAGAGACAATTCGTCGAATCCTCTGAAACTGGGAGTGAGGTAATGCTTTTTTGACGGTTGGGGGATGGTTGCTTGAATAGTGTAAAAGAGAGTTTCTGTCAGTATCCTTAATATGGAGATCAGTTACTATGACTCCACCATTTCCTTTAGTGACAACAGTATCCAAGAAACTGATCCCCCTATCATCATAATGTAAAGTGAACTGAAGCTCACTCCACACACAATTTAAAAATTCCGTAAACTCTAGAAGGGTCCGAATGCCGCCGCGCCACACACAAAACACATCATCGACGAACCTACGCCAAAAAATACAATGCAATATGAACAGCTCATTTAAATAGATATATTTATCTTCAAACCATGACATGTATGTGTTTGCGTACGGCGGTGCGGCATTCGAACCCATCGCGGTCCCACAGCGCTGTTTATAAAAAGTATCCTGAAATAAAAAATAATTTTCATACAGAATAATTGTCAATAAACTCAGAATTTTTTTTTTTTCTTTTGAGGTGTAAGAAGAAAGGGTTAATAACCACTCAACGGCACGTATTCCCTTTGCATGAGTAATAGAAGTATATAAAGAACATACATCGAAAGTAACAAGCAAATCATCCTCCTGTAACGTCAATAACCTAACCTCATTAAGAAATTGATTGGTATCCAAAAGAAACGAAGGCATGGTTTTGGTTAATGGTGTTAAAACCTTATCTAGCAAGATGGCTGGAGGTGACAGAATAGAATCCGTCAAGGCCACAATTGGTCGGCCAGGGGGCTGGGTGAGAGACTTGTGCACCTTAGGGAGTGTGTAGAACACCGGCGTAACAGGATGATGATTAATCAAATACTCCCCCAATTTTGGATCTATAGTTTTATCCTCTAAATATGTGCCTACCAAGGTGCAAAGCTTATTTTTAATAGTATATACTGGATCCCCTTGTAACGGTTGATAAATCTCATTGTTGGATAATTGCCCCAAAACTTCAGCAATGTAATATGCCTTGTCCATAACGACAAGGGCACCCCCTTTGTCCGCAGGTTTAATAATTAAAGTGTTGTCATGTAAAAGATCCTCAATGGCTCTTTTCTCAGGATGTGTGAGATTATGTGTTAAGTGACACCCTCCATGTCTTAAATCCTGCAATGCTAGAGAAATATCTTTTTGGACCAATGCTACAAATGTTTCTACAGGATGATAGGATTTAGGCGGTTGAAAATTGCTCTTCAACCTCAAACCAAAATCCTTAAGGGTCAAAGAAAATTCATTAGCATTGACATTCACAGTCACATTTTTATCGGGATCAGAGAAATGCGCTTTGAGCCTGATGTTCCGAAAAAACCGCTGACAGTCCATGTCCAATTCAAAGCTGTCCAACGGAGTAGTCGGACAAAATGACAAGCCCCTTTCTAATACACTAAGTTGTAATGGGCTTAGACTTTTAGAAGAAATGTTAAAGACTAGGGTTTGGCATGAGTCAGTACCTGAGAGCGTGTCGTCCGCGGAGCGTCCACTGCGCCGATAATGACGTCCTGCTCTTCTTGTATTCTTCGTGGGGCTCTTTGCCGTCGTCTGCCTAAAAAAGTCGGACGTGGAGCTCCAGTGGTGGAATCGCTGCCGGACCCGGAAGATATGGACCCTGTGCGGCGTTGTGGCCGAGTGTGCAATGAAGTTGCAGTACCTGATAAATCCTGCCATTTATAGATGCGCTTGTTTTGATAATCCTCGGAATCCCTGATGAACTTCTGGCGTTTGGTGCCTTCGATGTCCCTCCTCAGGTTAGTGCAGATCTTATCAACTTTCAATTTTAACTCTGTTAACTCAGCTGTCGGTAATGCGTCTTTCAATTGAGATTCAATAGACGCCACCCTTTCCTTGCTGGTGGCTATAGCCTCTGTGAGAAATTCGATGGTTAACACCATCAAGTCCATGGAACATTTATTTAAAATGTTAGCAAATTTGGTGCAATAATCAATGTTATCACAAAAGAATGTAGGTCGCAGGTGAACCCTTAGTCCACGTGGAATCTGTTGTGACCGGCAATATTCAGCAAGAGTGGAGACATGCAATTCCCAAGAGGTTAACCTCTTAAGTTCCTTCTCCAGCTCTCTCCCTCGAAACTCTGTTGGAGGTATCTTTAAGAAATCCACATTGGCAGTCACATTGGACACAATTTCATGTGCCCGTTCATCCGAATAAGAGAAGGAATTCATCAGAAAAGGTTCACAGGTGCTCGCGCTGAAGACGGTATAGTAACAAAGATAATGATCAGCCGGCACTCCGGAAAATAGCGTGGTGCACGTGTCCTGAGATAACGATCTCACATCAACGATAAGAAAGAACCGGCACTCACTGACGTGTTGCAAAGAAAGTTGATGTCTTTAATGGTCACATATATACATCCGTGACGCGTTTCGACTCACGTCTGGAGTCTTTCTCAAACAAATGAATATATACAAGCTAAGTGAACAGGTGAAACTTAAATAGACCGCCAAAGCGGAAGTGACATCATGGTAACCATGGTAATGAAATATACAAAACAGATCAATTGAAGAGAGGATCCCAGCTGCAACAAACATCATAGAAATTCTGATCTAGTTACAATATATATCCATATAATGATCCATGTAATAATGATATCGATGATGCTAATAATGGTGCCGCTGGGATGTCTTCAAGTTTTCTGCAAAAGAAAAATAAAATTTTTAATAACTATAAAACTATGAAACGGAGGGAGAGACAAGGGTTAATCACAGATATAGAATATGTGCATAATATCCTGGAGATTTACAGGAAACTATGCAAGTCATACTCTCGGTTCAAGCCTTTGGGCTCCAATGTTTGCAAAGTGTGAATCCAATAGGATTCACGCTTCTTCAACATCTTTACCCTATCGCCACCCCTGCGAGGTTGCGGTACATGTTCAATGATCTGAAAACGAAGTTGTGATATATTGTGATTCTGTCGATCAAAGTGGTGCGGGATGGGCAGGAGCAGATTTTTAGTACGTATTGTAGACTTGTGTTTGGAAAAGCGATCCTTCATCCGCATGGAGGTTTCGCCTACATATAACAAGCCACACGGGCACTTCAATAAGTAGATAACAAAATTGCTATTGCATGTGTAAAATCCCTTAATGGGAAATTGTTTGCCAGTTTGCGGATGTGAGAAGAATTCACCCTTGATTACATTTGAGCAATGTATGCATCCCAAACAGGGGAAGGTGCCATTTTTTGGTGTGGATAATGTACTTTGTCGTCTCTCAGTATGAGAACTGCCAATGTCGGCCCGCACCACCATATCGCGTAAGTTCTTATTACGCTTATAACAAATAAGCGGACGATTCTGAAATTCTTCGACAGAGGGATATGCCCTAGATAAAATATTCCAATGTCGGTTGATAATTAGTCTGCATTTATGCACCCAAGGGTGAAATTTAGAGACAAACGGAATACGTGGTGGTTTAGTGGTTTTAGCACATGCCGCAATGGCCTTATGTCTTTCTTGATTGAGTAATGAAGTGGGATATCCGCGTTGTTTAAATCTATCACTCATCTCATTCAAGCGGATGTCCTCAGTCCCAGTGTCAGAGACAATTCGTCGAATCCTCTGAAACTGGGAGTGAGGTAATGCTTTTTTGACGGTTGGGGGATGGTTGCTTGAATAGTGTAAAAGAGAGTTTCTGTCAGTATCCTTAATATGGAGATCAGTTACTATGACTCCACCATTTCCTTTAGTGACAACAGTATCCAAGAAACTGATCCCCCTATCATCATAATGTAAAGTGAACTGAAGCTCACTCCGCACCGCCGTACGCAAACACATACATGTCATGGTTTGAAGATAAATATATCTATTTAAATGAGCTGTTCATATTGCATTGTATTTTTTGGCGTAGGTTCGTCGATGATGTGTTTTGTGTGTGGCGCGGCGGCATTCGGACCCTTCTAGAGTTTACGGAATTTTTAAATTCTGTGTGGAGTGAGCTTCAGTTCACTTTACATTATGATGATAGGGGGATCAGTTTCTTGGATACTGTTGTCACTAAAGGAAATGGTGGAGTCATAGTAACTGATCTCCATATTAAGGATACTGACAGAAACTCTCTTTTACACTATTCAAGCAACCATCCCCCAACCGTCAAAAAAGCATTACCTCACTCCCAGTTTCAGAGGATTCGACGAATTGTCTCTGACACTGGGACTGAGGACATCCGCTTGAATGAGATGAGTGATAGATTTAAACAACGCGGATATCCCACTTCATTACTCAATCAAGAAAGACATAAGGCCATTGCGGCATGTGCTAAAACCACTAAACCACCACGTATTCCGTTTGTCTCTAAATTTCACCCTTGGGTGCATAAATGCAGACTAATTATCAACCGACATTGGAATATTTTATCTAGGGCATATCCCTCTGTCGAAGAATTTCAGAATCGTCCGCTTATTTGTTATAAGCGTAATAAGAACTTACGCGATATGGTGGTGCGGGCCGACATTGGCAGTTCTCATACTGAGAGACGACAAAGTACATTATCCACACCAAAAAATGGCACCTTCCCCTGTTTGGGATGCATACATTGCTCAAGTGTAATCAAGGGTGAATTCTTCTCACATCCGCAAACTGGCAAACAATTTCCCATTAAGGGATTTTACACATGCAATAGCAATTTTGTTATCTACTTATTGAAGTGCCCGTGTGGCTTGTTATATGTAGGCGAAACCTCCATGCGGATGAAGGATCGCTTTTCCAAACACAAGTCTACAATACGTACTAAAAATCTGCTCCTGCCCATCCCGCACCACTTTGATCGACAGAATCACAATATATCACAACTTCGTTTTCAGATCATTGAACATGTACCGCAACCTCGCAGGGGTGGCGATAGGGTAAAGATGTTGAAGAAGCGTGAATCCTATTGGATTCACACTTTGCAAACATTGGAGCCCAAAGGCTTGAACCGAGAGTATGACTTGCATAGTTTCCTGTAAATCTCCAGGATATTATGCACATATTCTATATCTGTGATTAACCCTTGTCTCTCCCTCCGTTTCATAGTTTTATAGTTATTAAAAATTTTATTTTTCTTTTGCAGAAAACTTGAAGACATCCCAGCGGCACCATTATTAGCATCATCGATATCATTATTACATGGATCATTATATGGATATATATTGTAACTAGATCAGAATTTCTATGATGTTTGTTGCAGCTGGGATCCTCTCTTCAATTGATCTGTTTTGTATATTTCATTACCATGGTTACCATGATGTCACTTCCGCTTTGGCGGTCTATTTAAGTTTCACCTGTTCACTTAGCTTGTATATATTCATTTGTTTGAGAAAGACTCCAGACGTGAGTCGAAACGCGTCACGGATGTATATATGTGACCATTAAAGACATCAACTTTCTTTGCAACACGTCAGTGAGTGCCGGTTCTTTCTTATCGTTGATGTGAGATCGTTATCTCAGGACACGTGCACCACGCTATTTTCCGGAGTGCCGGCTGATCATTATCTTTGATTAGATAAGATGGTCGGAAGCAATTTTCGAGACAGTGAGGAAGAACTCCTGATCACTGTAAGTAATTTCACATTACACCAGTGTATTTAATTACATTTCACATGCATGTCAGACCAATCGCTTTATATGCAGATAGAGTGCTATAAAATATTTGCGATTGCGAAAATCGACACTTATGATCTGAATGTTTTTGTTCGCGATACATATAACTTCACTATTAATCAGGTCTAAGTACAGTTGTGTTCAAAATGATAGTAGTCAGACATCACTAACCTGATCAATCACAGTTTTTGGTAGAAATGATATTTCTACATGGCAAATAATTTACTAGCAGGTGTAGTAGAGTAATAGAAATCCAACAGACCGAATTGTCATGACATGCATGCTGCTGATTCTGTGTAATTGAATCACTAATTGAAAGGGACATGTTCAAAATAATAGCAGTGTGGAGTTCAATGAGTGAGATCATTCATTCTTTGAAAAAGAGGTGGCAATTATTGCCCTTATTTAAGGAAAGAAGGCAGCAAATGTTGTACATGCTGGTTACAGTGCATTTCTCTCTGAAATTTTGAGGAAAATAGGTTGTTCCAGACATTATTCAGAAGAACAGCGTACCTTGATTAAAAATTTGATTGGAGAGGGAAAAGCATATAAAGAAGTGCAGAAAATGATAGGCTGCTCAGCTAAAATTATTGCAAATGCTTTAAAATGGCAGCCAAAACCTGAAAGACATGAAAGAAAGCGAAAAACTACCATTCAAATGGATAGAAGAATAGCCAAAATGGCAAGGACTCAGCCAACAATGAGCTCCAAGAAGATCAAAGAAGGTCTAAAGCTTCCTGTGGGTACTGTTACAATTAGAAGATGCCTATGTGAAGCCAAGCTATCTGCAAGAAGCCCCCGCAAAGTCCCACTGTTGAAAAAAAGACAAGAGCTGAAGAGGTTACAATTTGCCAAAGAGCACATTGACGGCCTAAAGAGAAATTTTGTGGACTGATGAAAGTAAGATTGTTTTTTATGGGTCCAGTGGCCGGAGACAGTTTGTCAGACGACCCCCAAACACTGAATTTAAGCCACAGTACACTGTAAAGTGAAGCATGGTGGCGCAAGCATCATGATATGGGGATGTTTCTCATACTACGGTGTTGGGCCTATTTATCGAATACCAGGGATCATGGATCAGTTTGAATACATCAAAATACTGGAAGAGGTCATGCTGCCTTATGCTGAAGAGGAAATGCCCTTGAAATGGGTGTTCCAGCAAGATAACGACCCCAAACACACCAGTAAACGTGCAACATCTTGGTTCCAGACCAACAAGATTGACGTTATGGAGTGGCCAGCCCAATCCCCGGATCTTAATCCAATAGAAAACTTGTGGGTGACATCAAAAATGCAGTTTCTGAGGCAAAACCAAGAAATAGAGAAAAACTGTGGAATGTAGTCCAATCATCCTGGGCTGGAATACCTGTTCACAGGGGCCAGAAGTTGGTTGACTCCATGCAACACAGATGTACAGCAGTTCTCAGAAACAGCGGTTATGCAACTAAATATTAGTTAAGTGATTCAAAAGAAAGCAAAATCTTCAAACATTTTTCAGCTTATATAGTGAATGTTTGAGTTTGTAAAGAAGAATACAAACACTGCTATTTTTTTTGAACAGTCTAATATTCACTTTTCTTCAATTTCTTTAGAGGAACAACACAAATTTGCTATCTTTTTCTTAATGTTTTGATTTGGAATAGAATGTGTCGTGTTCCCAATGCATTTGTGTGCATGGAAATAGAAGCTATTAGAAGGATTTTGAGCTTTATTAATTTTTTTAAACACACTGCTATTATTTTGAACACAACTGTAGATATTACTGATTGGTGCACTAAGTATTGTTGTAACATCACAGCACTATGTCTGTAGCATGTACGTATGGACAGCATTGAAATATCTCTCACATGTACATTGCACATCCGTTTTCCTGCCACACACTATATACACCCCCCCCCCCCCCCCACACACATACACATACACACAAACACAGTCTACAGATTAGAGTTTGTGTCCTGTTGGTCAGGACTCAGGAGAAGCTATATTTTTGTCTTACCGCCAGTATTTGCTGGTTCATTTAGAGTTACCCAGGGTGCACCACGGGGACGCGAACCAGCTGTACACCCCATACCATACCGTCATTTCACTAGACAGGTACATCTCTGCTCAGCTGGACAATATCCGATTGCTCAGATCCCACACACATACAATCGCAATACAATCTGATCTTATAACGGTAACATTAAATCTAATATTTCCCCTTCGAAGACAAAATACTTTTTGATGTTTTGCTGAGGACATTATTTACAATACTTGTATGAAAAAAAATTGGGATTATATGCTTGGATCTTTATCCTGCAGCGCATGTTGGAGCGGGGCTATGACAGGACCCGGGTCCACACTGAGAAGCAGGCCATTGTGATGGAGATCCGTTCTGAGCTCAAGAGGAAGGGACGGGCGGACATGTTCTTTCTTTTTACGGAACGGAAGTATTGGACAAAACCCCACGGAAGCACTCTGTAGTGCTTCCGTGGGTTTCCGTTCCGTCCATCCGTTCCGCACCATTCTGCATCTCAGGATTTGCGGACCCATTGAAGTGAATGGGTCTGCATTCGTGATGCGGAATGCCCACGGAACGGCGCTCGCAAATGTGATCCACAATACAGCAATGGGCAGCACACATTTGTGTACAGAAGGCCTAAATGTGTTTGATTTGTATTGTGTCTAAACATAAAAATTTTTTAAAAAAAAATGAAATAATATACAAGTATCCATACTGATAAGAGATTATTAACTTCCATTAAAGTATGTGAATTCATACTATCTCCTCAATTCATCACAATTCTAGATTAAAAAAATATGTCAAAAAGCTTTTTTGTCATTAAAATATCCGGTGTACCGATTAAAAACATAATGGAGGGGGCCAAGCATGGATCTAATATAGCGTCCCGTTTGGTTAACCAGGCATGTTGGCGCATTGCTTTCGCATTACATAGAGAAAAATGTGATGCAATAATGTGATCGCATTGAAGGAGGAACACACACAGGCAAGCTGAGCTACAAAGGCATTCTGTCTATGTGGTCACATGATAGCAAACCTTGAAAAGGATAAGAACTACTCCCAAAATGGTGACATGGCTTCAAGAATGAAGAGCTTTGATTCTATAAAAATCTCATGCATACATTATCATTTCATAGTTGTCAAGAAGTAACATCAAATAAAAATTTATATACAGGTCTTTCTCAAAAAAATTGCATATTGTGATAAAGTTCATTATTTTCTGTAATGTACTGATAAACATTAGACTTTCATATATTTTAGATTCATTACACACCAACTGAAGTAGTTCAAGCCTTTTATTGTTTTAATATTGATGATTTTGGCATACAGCTCATGAAAACCCCAAATTCCTATCTAAAAAAATTAGCATATCATGAAAAGGTTCTCTAAACGAGCTATTAACCTAATCATCTGAATCAACTATATAACTCTAAACACCTGCAAAAGATTCCTGAGGCTTTTAAAAACTCCCAGCCTGGTTCATTACTCAAAACCGCAATCATGGGTAAGACTGCTGACCTGACTGCTGTCCAGAAGGCCATCATTGACACCCTCAAGCAAGAGGGTAAGACACAGAAAGAAATTTCTGAACGAATAGGCTGTTCCCAGAGCGCTGTATCAAGGCACCTCAGTGGGAAGTCTGTGGGAAGGAAAAAGTGTGGCAGAAAACGCTGCACAACGAGAAGAGGTGACCGGACCCTGAGGAAGATTGTGGAGAAGGACCGATTCCAGACCTTGGGGAACCTGCGGAAGCAGTGGACTGAGTCTGGAGTAGAAACATCCAGAGCCACCGTGTACAGGCGTGAGCAGGAAATGGGCTACAGGTGCCGCATTCCCCAGGTCAAGCCACTTTTGAACCAGAAACAGCGGCAGAAGCGCCTGACCTGGACTACAGAGAAGCAGCACTGGACTGTTGCTCAGTGGTCCAAAGTACTTTTTTCGGATGAAAGCAAATTGTGCATGTCATTCGGAGATCAAGGTGCCAGAGTCTGAAGGAAGATTGGGGAGAGGGAAATGCCAAAATGCCTGAAATCCAGTGTCAAGTACCCACAGTCAGTGATGGTCTGGGGTGCCATGTCAGCTGCTGGTGTTGGTCCACTGTGTTTTATCAAGGGCAGGGTCAATGCAGCTAGCTATCAGGAGATTTTGGAGCACTTCATGCTTCCATCTGCTGAAAAGCTTTATGGAGATGAAGATTTCATTTTTCAGCACGACCTGGCACCTGCTCACAGTGCCAAAACCACTGGTAAATGGTTTACTGACCATGGTATTACTGTGCTCAATAGGCCTGCCAACTCTCCTGACCTGAACCCCATAGAGAATCTGTGGGATATTGGGAAGAGAAAGTTGAGAGACGGAAGACCCAACACTCTGGATGAGCTTAAGGCCACTATCGAAGCCTCCTGGGCCTCCATAACACCTCAGCAGTGCCACAGGCTGATTGCCTCCATGCCACGCCGCATTGAAGCAGTCATTTCTGCAAAAGGATTCCCGACCAAGTATTAAGTGCATAACTGAACATAATTATTTGAAGGTTGACTTTTTTTGTATTAAAAACACTTTTTTTTTATTGGTCGGATGAAATATGCAAATTTTTTGAGATAGGGATTTTGGGTTTTCATGAGCTGTATGCCAAAATCATCAATATTAAAACAATAAAAGGCTTGAACTACTTCAGTTGGTGTGTAATGAATCTAAAATATATGAAAGTCTAATGTTTATCAGTACATTACAGAAAATAATGAACTTTATCACAATATGCTAATTTTTTTAGAAGGACCTGTATAGATATATACATGTGGCAATAACGCTCCATTCCCAAAACAGGATTACCACATGGATGAGTATAACTCCAGTCACACCCAACCATGTGGAGAGGTCAACATGGAAGTCAGGCATAATGTTCAGGATGACAGACAACACTATGTTTGAACCTAAATCCTGATTAAAACAAACAAGAAAATATTAAAATAATAACATTTAATTAGGGTCCTCAATCAGTCCTGTACAATGTTAACTGCACAAGACCTTTTGACAAGGGAAGCCCACATGCGGTCCCCACCTACTTTTAGTAACAACCACACCAGGGTCGCCCAAAACCCAAGTAAAGCAAAATTATGACAGATAAACTAAAATAAATTAAAAAAACATTTTTTGGTGACTGAAGCCTAGCATAGCATGCTTGTATTTTATTCAAAAGAATATATATATATATATATATATATATATATATATATATATTGTGAACTGTTACGCCTTCCTGCGGGGTTGTTTTGGGCCGAAACAGGTACACTGACACCTTTGTAGCTTGTGCGTCACACTGTTGCTAGTTTATTTTGCAAGTTGCTCAAATTAACAAACAAAACCAAAAACAACAATAGCCGTCTGGCTCCTGCCTATCTCACTCGGCAGCCCTAGCTAAACTCATAACACAAAACACAAAGAGCATTTTCAAGGGGAAAACAGAGCAACTTACAGTTCAGTAGTTAGGTGTAGAAGCCAACCGCTCTCAGAGCTCCTGGGCTTGCAGCTTCTCAAACAGACTGCCAGAGAGAGAGCTCCTGGGTCAGGGCTGCTGACTAAATTAGTACATCTGTGTGAGCAGTCCCCCAGGGAGGTAAAACCCGGACTGGCTCCGGGTGGTCAGGGAACCCACCCAACTCTTCCCTGACCGGCTCCAGGACCCTAAACTGGTTTTCTTTTTCCCAGAAAGCTTCTGGATACAAGGAAAACCAAACCTTCCTGGAGCCTTTTAACACATGAAGTGCTGGAAACTTGGTGCAATGTACACACCATACAGCACTTTCTCTGCAAAACATTGTGACACCCTGTCACATACCCCCTCCCTCTGTTCGAACCCGTGGGTACGGACACTTTCGAGAACATACAATGAGTTCGGGAGAGAGCGTCAGCATTGGCCTGCAGCTTTCCTGCTCTGTGCTCCACTGAGAAATTATAGTCCTGTAGTGACAGGAACCAGCGGGTCACCCTTGCATTATGGTCTTTGGCCCGTGACATCCAGGTAAGAGGGGAGTGATCTGTCACTAACTGAAATTGACGGCCGAGCAGATAGTATCGCAGAGTCTCTAAAGCCCACTTGATGGCCAAACACTTGCGCTCCACAATACTATCGTTTTTCTCAGCTGGGGTTAGCTTCCTACTCAAATATATTACTGGGTGTTCTTCTCCATGTACCAACTGTGACAACACGGCCCCTAGGCCCACATTGGAAGCATCTGTTTGAACAACAAACTTTTTTTTGAAATCAGGAGCGATCAAAACTGGCCTACTGCATAACACCTCCTTGAGTTTACAGAACGCAACCTCAGCATCTTTGTTCCAAGAAATTCCCCCTGAGCTTTTGCCCTTGATTAGGTCCGTAAGCGGAGCAGCTATGGTGGCAAAATCTGGAATAAACCTCTGGTAATACCCTACCATGCCCAGAAACGTCCTCACCTGTTTTTTTGTGCAAGGTTGAGGCCACTCCTTAATTGCCTGTACCTTTTGAGCCTGAGGCTTGATGAGGCCTTTACCAATAATGTACCCTAGGTATCGTGCCTCTTCAAGGCCCAGGGCACATTTCTTGGGATTGGCCGTCAGACCAGCCTGCCGAATTGAGTTTACCACCGCTTGGACCTTGGGAAGATGACTTTCCCAATCCGAGCTGAATATCACCACGTCGTCAAGGTAGGCCGACGCAAAGTGCCGGTGTGGCCTAAGGACTTCATCCATCAACCTCTGAAAGGTGGCAGGGGCCCCATGAAGCCCAAACGGCATTCTCACATACTGGAATAGGCCCTGAGGAGTAGAAAATGCTGTCTTTTCCCTAGCCGTTGAAGTAAGTGGAATCTGCCAATAACCTCTGGTTAGATCCAGGGTGGTAATGTACCTGGCTGGACCTAACCTTTCTATCAACTCATCCACCCGTGGCATGGGATAAACGTCAAACTTTGAGATATCGTTTCATTTGCGAAAGTCGTTGCAAAACCGCCAGGACCCATCCGGTTTTGGTACCAACACCACAGGGCTAGACCAATCACTATGGGACAGCTCAATAACACCTAGCTCCAACATTCTCTGGATCTCACCGGCTACTGTCTGTCTGCGAGCTTCAGGAATGCGATATGGCTTCAAGCGAACCAGAGCTTGTGGATCTGTAACAATATCATGCTTAATTACATGAGTGCAACCTGGCCACTCTGAAAACACATCACCATTCCTAAGGAGGAATTCCTTTACCTCTTGGGCTTGTGCCCTTGACAAAGTCTCCGAGACCTTCACCTCAGTAACTTCCCCCTGAAGTGTAGGGCTGAGAGGCTCAGCCGCCATAGAAACTAACGGTTCCTTCCAGGCCTTTATTAAATTGACATGATAAATTTGCATTTTTTTCCGTTTGTCAGGTTGGTGGACTTTATAATTCACCTCCCCTATCTTCTCTACAACCTCATAGGGCCTTTGCCATTTCGCTAGGAATTTGCTTTCGACGGTGGGAACCAGAACCAGGACCCGGTCACCCGGCTGAAAAACCCTGAGTCTGGCTCCCCGATTCTATATGCAACTTTGGGCCTCTTGAGCCTGTCTCATATGTTCTTGTACTATGGGCATTACAGCTGTGATGCGATCCTGCATCTGTAGAACATGTTCCACCACGGAGTGGTGGGGAGAGGGCTCCTCTTCCCACGACTCCTTTGCAATATCCAAAAGCCCCCGGGGTTGTCGCCCATACAAAAGCTCAAACGGGGAAAACCCAGTAGACGACTGAGGCACCTCACGAACAGCAAACATCAAGTAGGGGAGCAGGCAATCCCAATCTCTCCCGTCTGCCTCAACGACCCTTTTTAACATTCTCTTGAGGGTTTTGTTGAAGCGCTCAACCAACCCATCAGTTTGAGGGTGATAGACAGATGTCCTTAACTGTTTTATACCCAGCAGCTTACACAAACCTTTCATTACGTTTGACATAAAAGGCGTTCCTTGATCCGTCAGGATCTCTTTTGGAATGCCTGTTCTAGCAAACATATGAAACAGCTCCTGGGCAATTGTTTTAGCTGACGTGTTCAGCAGAGGAACTGCCTCGGGATACCTAGTGGCATAGTCTAAAACCACAAGAATGTATTGATGTCCCTTTGCAGATTTCACCAGGGGCCCCACCAAATCCATTGCAATCCGGTGAAAAGGTATCTCAATGATGGGTAACGGTACCAAGGGTCCCCGGTAATGAGGCGCAGGGGACGTCAACTGACATTCTGGGCAAGACGAACAGAATCGTTTGATTTCTGCAAATATGCCAGGCCAAAAAAACCTCTGGAGTACCCGTTGCTGCGTTTTCTCGGCTGCCAGGTGTCCTCCCATGGGTTTTTTATGAGCCAGGTCAAGTACCACTTTCCTATGCGATTTGGGAACAACTAGTTGCTCTACGACTTCACCCCTTATATTATCAACACGATAGAGAAGATTATGGTTGACAGCAAAGTGAGGGTACACCTTCTCCAAGCCCGTACTGTGGGCAACCTCATTAACCACAGCCACATTTTCCCAAGCATGAGCTAACGTTGGGTCCCTCAGTTGGGATGTGCCAAAGTTATCTTGAGAGCAGTTTATTTCTGGCATAGGTAACTCTTCCACAGACTCTTGTGGTCTCTCGGATTCCCCCACTAGCACAGAGAAGGGGAACTGGTCAGGCTCAACTGGGGTCAGTCCACCGGCCGGTGCTTCAGAACCGGAATCCCCAAAGTTAGGCAGGCTAGCCAGAGTTTCATCTCTCACACTTAGGGAAACTTGAGGTGGAAAGTCGACCGCCCACAGGTCCCAGAACAAAGGAAAGTCCCGCCCTAGTATGACACTATGCATCAGGGATTTAGACACTCCAACCTCATGGGATGTCACACCAAACTGAGTCTCAATGGGGACCACCGCTGTACCATAACTTTTTGCATCACCATGTATGCACACAACACCCATGCACTGGTTTTTCAGCTGGTCTGGAGCTACCAGGTCTGAGTGTACAAGCGTAACAAGGCTCCCAGAATCCAGCAAGGTCTGGACACTCCTTCCATCCACTTTGACTTGTGCCATGTGAGCCAGCGCAGATGTCAGACACGCTGGATGAGCAAAGAAGGAAAGGCGCCGAGCGGCTCCACACTCCATAGGTACTGGGACGTCAGGACATTTAGCAGCCACATGCCCCCGGGCTTTGCACCTCCAGCACTGGACACCGGAGCCTGGTAGGGTCTCTTTCAGCAGCCTAGTATCCATGTTGGTCTTCATCCACGTTTTCAAACCAGGATCAGCATTTAAGGTTGAGGCGCCTCTCCACTGCGGGCAGGCGCCGCTTTACAGGCAAGTTCTCGGGGTCAGACCCCCCCTGCCAAAAACCCCTCTGCTGCGAGGTAGTGTTCAACCATCTCAACTAACTCATTGGCAGACTTTGGATCAGCGTGACTGACCCATTTTCTTAATTCATACGGCAGCGCTGTCAGGAAGCGATCCATTGTGACCCTTTCGACAATCTGGGGTGCCGTGAGTATCTCAGGTTGCAACCACTTTCGTACCAGATAAATTAGGTCATGCATCTGTGACCTGGGAGACTTATTAAGTTGGTAATTCCAGCGGTGCACGCGTTGGGCCCGCACAGCAGGAGTGACACCCAAACGGCGGAGATTTTCAAGCTTTAGCTTCTCGTAGTCCTGGGCATCCTCGGCAGACAAATCAAAATACGCTTTCTGAGAGTCACCAGTTAGAAACGGAGCAACCAACCCCGCCCACTGAGGCTTAGGCCATGCCTCCCGATCTGCGGTATGTTCAAAAGTATTCAGAAACGCTTCCACGTCATCATGTGGGGTCATTTTCTGAAGAAAATGGCTTGCTTTGATCAACCCACTATTGCTAGGTCGATCCGGATGCGTATTCGCCAGCTGCTGCAGAACCTCTGTAAGAGTTTCTCTGTCTTTCCGAGCGGCTTCAGCTTGCATTTGCCGGTCTCTCTCCGCAGCCTCAGCTAGTGCAGTCACCTGAGTACTCAACAGACGTACAATTTCCTGCTGCGCCTCCTGCTGGGAAGCCAAAGCCTTTTCATGTCTGGCATTAGTCTCTCGCTGGACTGCATTTGCATCTTGCTGGGTTGCATAGGCTTGTGCCAACCTCAACACCAGGTCTTCCATCGTACTGGATGATAAGATGAAATGCAATTCAAGTTGCTAGATGGGTGGTATCTGGCAGGGATCCGTGTGCCCGCATCCGACACCAATTTGTGAACTGTTACGCCTTCCTGCGGGGTTGTTTTGGGCCGAAACAGGTACACTGACACCTTTGTAGCTTGTGCGTCACACTGTTGCTAGTTTATTTTGCAAGTTGCTCAAATTAACAAACAAAACCAAAAACAACAATAGCCGTCTGGCTCCTGCCTATCTCACTCAGCAGCCCTAGCTTAACTCATAACACAAAACACAAAGAGCATTTTCAAGGGGAAAACAGAGCAACTTACAGTTCAGTAGTTAGGTTGAGAAGCCAACCGCTCTCAGAGCTCCTGGGCTTGCAGCTTCTCAAACAGACTGCCAGAGAGAGAGCTCCTGGGTCAGGGCTGCTGACTAAATTAGTACATCTGTGTGAGCAGTCCCCCAGGGAGGTAAAACCCGGACTGGCTCCGGGTGGTCAGGGAACCCACCCAACTCTTCCCTGACCGGCTCCAGGACCCTAAACTGGTTTTCTTTTTCCCAGAAAGCTTCTGGATACAAGGAAAACCAAACCTTCCTGGAGCCTTTTAACACATGAAGTGCTGGAAACTTGGTGCAATGTACACACCATCCAGCACTTTCTCTGCAAAACATTGTGACACCCTGTCACAATATATATATGTAAATATTGACAATATATGATGAACAGAGCACATGCGCAAAAAATGAAGCATGCACACCAGTTTAAGAGAATTCTAATACTCGATAGTTGATAAAGTCCAAGGGCGAATAAGGGGTCCATGCTGGTAGTCCTCAGCAGGATCAGGACAGACAGCAGCAGGTAATTGTTAAGGGTATAGTATAAGGCCTACACCTAGCTAGACCAAACTCAGCAGGAGCAGGACAGACTGCAGCACATACCTGGGCCTAAATCAGCAGGAACAGAACAGACAGCAGCAGGGAAATGGTAACGCTGTAGTATAGGTCATACACATAGCTGGGCCTAACTCAGTAATATCAGGACAGACAGTAGCAGCTGGAAAATGGGGTTGCGTGAAAAACACAAGCATCCGCAAGCAAGTGCGGATGTGGTGCGATTTTCACGCACGGTTGCTAGGAGACGATCGGGGTGGCAACCCGATCATTATTATTTTCCCTTATAACATGTTATAAGGGAAAATAATACCATTCTGAATACAGAATGCATAGTAAAATAGCGCTGGAGGGGTAAAAAAATAAATTAAAAAATTTAACTCACCTTAGTCCACTTGAACGCGAAGCCAGCATCTCCTTCTGTCTTCATCTTAGCTTTGTGGAGGAACAGGACCTGTGGTGATGTCACTCCGGTCATCACATGATCCATCACCATGGTAAAAGATCATGTGATGACCGGAGTGACGTCACCACAGGTCCTGTTCCTCCACACAGCTAAGATGAAGACAGAAGGAGATGCCGGCTTCGCGATCAAGTGGACTAAGGTGAGTTAAATTTTTATTTTATTTTTTTAACCCCTCCAGCGCTATTTTACTATGCATTCTGTATTCAGAATGCTATTATTTTCCCTTATAAACATGTTATAAGGGCAAATAATACAATCTTCAGAACACCGATCCCAAGCCCGAACTTCTGTGAAGAAGTTCGGGTTTGGGTACCAAACATGCGCGATCTTTCTCACGCGAGTGCAAAACGCATTACAATGTTTCGCACTCGCGCGGAAAAATTGCGCGTGTTCCCGCAACGCACCCGCAAATTTTCCCGCAACGCCCGTGTGAAAGAGGCCTAAGGGTTACACTATACTAGGGCTGAAACGATTAATCAATTTAATCAAGTTATTTGACAAAAAAAGCTAATGTGGTCCCTTGACATTAAAAATCTACGGTTCCTACTAATGTTTATGCACTACTGTTCTAGCGCCTGTTATTTTAACGGGCTTAATGTGTAGTATATATATACTGTATATACAGTGGATATAAAAAGTCTACACACCCCTGTTAAAAAAAAATAATGTCAGGTTTCTGTGACGTAAAAAAAATCAGACAAAGGCCTCATGCACACAACTGTATCTGTTTTGCGGTACACAAATTGATGACTTTTTAGCGGATCCGTTATTTTTGCGGATCCATTGTAATAATGCCTATCCTTGTCCGCAAACTAGGAACAAATAGCACATGCACTATTTTTTTTGCGGAGCTACGGAACAGACATACTGATGCGGACAGCACATGGTGTACTGTCCACATTTTCTGCGAACCCATTGAAATGAATGGGTCCGCATCCTATCAGAAAAAAAACTACAAAATACGGTCGTGTGCATGAGGCCAAAGATAAATAATTTCAGAACTTTTTTCACCTTTAATGTGACCTATAAACTGTACAGTACAACTCAATTGAAAAACAAACTGAAATCTTTTAGGTGGAGGGAAGAAAAAGATATAAAAATAAAATAATATGGTTGCATAAGTGTGCACACCCTTAAACTAATACTTTGTTGAAGCACCTTTTGATCTTATTACAGCACTCAGTCTTTTTGGGTATTAGTCTATCAGCAAGGAAGATTTAGACTTGACAAGATTTGCCCACTCTTCTTTGCAAAAACACTCCAAATATGTCAGATTGCGAGGACATCTCCTGTGCACAGCCCTCTTCAGATCACCCCACAGATTTTCAATCGGATTCAGGTCTCGGCTCTGGCTGGACCATTCCAAAACTTTAATTTTCTTCTGGTGAAGCCATTCCTTTGTCGATTTGGATGTATGCTTTGGGTCGTTGTCATGCTGAAAGATGAAGTTCCTCTTCATGTTCAGCTTTCTAGCAGAAGCCTGAAGGTTTTGTGCCAATATTGACTGGTATTTGGAACTGTTCATAATCCCCTCTAGCTTAACTAAGGCCCCAGTTCCAGCTGAAGAAAAACAGCCCCTTGGCATGATGCTGCCACCACCATGCTTCACTGTGGGCATGGTGTTCTTTTGGTGATGTGCAGTGTTGTTTATGGGCCAAACATATCTTTTGGAATTATGGCCCAAAAGTTTAACCTTGGTTTCATCAGACCATAACACCTTTTCCCACATGCTTTTGGGAGACTTCAGATATGTTTTTGCAAAATGTAGCCTGGCTTGGATGTTTTTCTTAGTTAAAAAAAAGGCTTTCGTCTTGCCACTCTACCTCATAGCCCAGACATATGAAGAATACGGGAGATTGTTGTCACATGTACCACACAGCCAGTACTTGCCAGATATTCCTGCAGCTCCTTTAATGTTGCTGTAGGCCTCTTGGTAGCCTCCCAGACCAGTTTTCTGCTTGTCTTTTCATCAATTTTGGAGGGACGTCCAGTTCTTGGTAATGTCACTGTTGTGCCATATTTTGTCCACTTGATGATGACTGTCTTCACTGTGTTCCATGGTATATCTAATGCCTTGGAAATTCTTTTGTACCATTCTCCTGACTGAGACCTTTTTTTGGTGATACAGTTTATAGGTCACATTAAAGGTGGAAAAAGTTCTGAAATGATTTATCTTTGTCTCATTTTTTTACATCACAGAAACCTGACATTTTAACAGGGGTGTGTAGACTGTATATATATATTTCAACAATTAGTTAAAGTTTCATCTTGTATTACCTTCTACCAGTCTGCTGTTTTGATGAATGTGTGCTGTCCTTTCAAGACTACACGCCTAGTGTTTTAAGGTGGCCATACACATTAGACTTAACTTTGCCATGACTTTATAGGGGGCAGTTTATTTATTTTTTCTTATTTACTAGACTTTTGGGACTGTTCAATGTGTCTTGCTTCTGCATTTTGTTATTTCTGTTTTTATATATCGAAAATATATTCAAAATGTTTTTTTGAGATTTGCAACAAAAATGGATGGAAAATGGCTTTGGCTGAGCAATGACAGGCCGTCATCATCTGAAAATAAGTTGTCTGAAAGATCAAAAGGAGCTTTCCTTGAAAGAATGTTATCGGGAATATCTTTCGTCCATCACCCAGTTTCATTGAACATGTATGGTAATTTGAACAACTGTACAGGCCAGAATGGACTAAAACGTATATGGTCGTAGCCGCGAAATTATTTACAGGCCAGAATGGACTAAAACGTATATGGTCGTAGCCGCGAAATTATTTCTCAACAGATAATCATTCAATTGCTGTGCAAAGATGAAACAACTTCTATCTAATGTGTGTGGTCACTGTTAAAGTTATATTTACACAGACCTCACTTCTTCCAGACCCCTTTCTGTGACCCTTGGGCCAATTCTCTGCCCTGTCATGTCCCTGCAATGTAATTTCCCTGCAGATGGGTTCTTCTCCTCCAGTTAAGGGAATTGGACCAATAAGGGCCCCATACCTACTAGAACAACTGCTCCTTAGGTAATTATACCCTTATCTAACATGCCCAGAAGGCCTAAAGATGGTGCAAGTTGTGGTTTTTCAACAGCTAGTAAGCTGCAGTTTTATATTATATTAGGCAGTAGTACTGTACAGTAGTGCTATCTTATTATATGATTATTAGTGTTTTATAGTATATATACTGTAAGGGATCATCTCTTTTCGGGGGGGGGGGGGGGTATCACACTCACAGATATCTTTGCAGACACGGTTATAATGTCCAAACTCTTGATATATTTCAGACACTTCAGCAAAGCAAAGGTTCTGAAGTCGCAGCTTCAACTTATCACGTGTGACATTCACACAAATAACAAACCCTTGCCCGGCTAGGCTGTAACTAAACACATAAATGTATCCCTGACTCACCTAGAGAACCCTGTTCACACATGGAACACAAATGCGTCTTTCCTCAGCCATACAGTCCAGCAACCTCCAGGCTGTGACACTTCAATACCTTTAGGGGGATTGTGGCCCAGTAGTCCTCCCGACTCGGGCCTCGTGATCCTTGTTTCACAGGTGTGACTGCGTCCCCCAAAGTTCAGGCTATCGCCTAGCCTCGTGACCCATCAGCCAACCTGGCTGAGACCATTTACACAGAGCCTCTGCTCCAGGATCACACACACTTCCCCAGACTGACATACTGGAAGGCACTTTATGCCCGCCTGATTACAGCAGGCCTCACCTGCGATCACCTCAGATAGAAGGGAATACCCATGCCGGAACAGTGTGGATTGGCAGATCCCACTGCCAAGCCAACCCTCCAATCCAATTAAAATCCAGCCCAGAATTAATAAACAAAACTGTCTCAGAAAACTATGCTTTGCTGAGACTACTGCAACTCTCTGGATTTTTGTTGTATCACCCATCTGAGGTACCTGAGTGGGACATACACGCCTTCCAGCACTGTTCACATTACCACTATATATATATTTACATATGTATTTATTAATGATATGAACAGTCGACTTTAAGTTTCATTGTTAGATAGTTTGTAAGAATAGAAGGTATCAGAACAGATCATTAAAGAGGTTATGCCATGATTAATGTAAAAAATAAAAATCAGACATCATATAGTACATGACAATCTCTTTCGAACAAAGCCAGAACCGGCCTTGTACCTCACATGGATCCAGAGATCTCCCCATTAATTGTTCCAATTGCTTTGAAACATAGAAACATAGAATGTGTCGGCAGATAAGAACTATTTGGCCCATCTAGTCTGCCCAATATACTGAATACTATGAACAGCCCCTGGCCCTATCTTATATGAAGGATGGCCTTATGCCTATCCCATGCATGCTTAAACTCCTTCACTGTATTTGCAGCTACCACTTCTGCAGGAAGGCTATTCCATGCATCCACTACTCTCTCAGTAAAGTAATACTTCCTGATATTACTTTTAAACCTTACTTTTAAACCCTCTAATTTAAAACTATGTCCTCTTGTAGCAGTTTTTCTTCTTTTAAATATTCTCTCCTCTTTTACCTTGTTGATTCCCTTTATGTATTTAAACGTTTCTATCATATCACCTCTGTCTCGTCTTTCTTCCAAGCTATACATGTTAAGGTCCTTTAATCTTTCCTGGAAAGTTTTATCCTGCAATCCATGTACTAGTTTAGTAGCTCTTCTATGAACTCTCTCCAAAGTATCAATATCCTTCTGGAGATATGGTCGCCAGTACTGCGCACAATACTCCAAATGAGGTCTCACTAGTGCTCTGTAGTGCTCATGAGCACCTCCCTCTTTCTACTGGTAATGCCTCTCCCTATACACCCAAGCATTCTGCTAGCATTTCCTGCTGCTCTGTGACATTGTCTGCCTACCTTTAAGTCTTCTGAAATAATGACCCCTAAATCCCTTTCCTAAGATACTGAGGTTAGGACTGTATCACTGATTCTATATTCTGCTCTTGTTTTTTTTTCCGCTGCGCTCACAGAGAGGGAACCTACCATCATTAGGCTGCCCCTTCAACACTGCCTCTTCATCGCTAGGCACTTACTGCGCCCCGATACATGTGTGGATCCTGGAACAGAGGCTACCACCTGTAAGGTATCAATGTGTCATTGTCACGGCGGACAAGCACTCAGACACACAGAAAAACCAACAACCAGGCTCTGGGCGAGAAGCAGGGGAGGGGTCACCTTCTAGCTAATCCCTGACCTCTCTCCCTGCACTGCTCAGCCCACATGCAGACCTTGGTGGTAGGAATGCTGTGTCCTCGTGCCTGGGCTAATACACCCTAAATTCCCTGAGATGGTGAAAAGGGGAAATAGGAGCAGCCTGCTCGCACAGAACCTGGATGGGAGAGATGACACAAACAAAACTAAAACAGCAAACAACAAAAACAGAAACCACACTTATCTTATCTGAGCTGGGACAGACAACCTTTCTTCCTTGCTTGCTTCCTAGGCCAGACTGATTTCTATAACCCGCTCAGAGCACTGGAATTGAGAGCCATTTAAACTAATGACCCCACCCAGTGCACCTGATGGGAGGCGGATCCAGCACGACTCCAAAACAAACACTAAACACGTGCTTCTATTCTGGCCGACTTCCGCACATAGTCAGAGCCGGGCATGACAGTCATTCCTTTGTGTTATGACTGTGTGTGTTGATTACTGACCGACGGATACCAACACCATATGTTATTGTACTGTATTGCCCCTCTGTGTGTGCTCAATATTCCCCTGATGAGTTCTGATATGAAACATGCGTGTAGGGATTAGCTACACTAGGGCACAATAGGGCCAAGTAGTAAAAGGGCAAGGTTCCGGGTGGGGTCGTTCTTATTAGAACGGGTGCTCCGTGAATAGGACGCTAGGGCCACGCTAGCACCCATATACTAGGGCTGTCTAGGTACCCAAAACCCATCAATACCCCTGTCCAGCTTTAACTGCTCTTTTTACAGTAAAAGTACATCTACAGAATATCCACGTAAACCGAAGTACTCCAGCAAAACGGTAGGACTACCGGTTATCTAAGGTGGTGCCGTGCACCGCTTTATTTACTATCTTCTGTGTTATCATGCACTTCTTTTTTATATCAAATATGTATATTTAGGGACCTTATTCTATCGAATTAGGCTACTTTCATACTTGCGTTCGGGGCTCCGCTTGTGAGTTCCGTTTGAAGGTTCTCATGCGGATCCGCTCAGAATGCATCAGTCTGGCACTGTTTGTCCTTCGCTCAGCAGGCGGACACCCGAACGCTGCTTGCAGCGTTCGGATGTTCGCCTGGCCGTGCGGAGGCAAACGGATCCGTCCAGACTTACAATGTAAGTCAATGGGGACGGATCCGTTTGAAGTTGACACAGTATGGCTCAATTTTCAAACGGATCCGTCCCCCATTAACTTTCAATGTAAAGTCAAAACAGATCCGTTTGCACTATCATGAACAAAAAAAAAAAAATCCGTTCATGGTAATGCAAACGGATCTAAGCGTTTGCATTATAGGTGCGGATCCGTCTGTGCAGATACCAGACGGATCCGCACCTAAACGCAGGTGTGAAAGTAGCCTTAATTAAAAGTTAAGTTTTAATAAAAATCACGACTCCCACTCTGTTTATGTAATTTGAAGTATAGGTGATTAAGTCATCAATTAACATATAGCTTCCCCTTAGCTTACGCCCCAGGTGCATTATCTTGCACTTATCAACATAAAATTTTAGTTGCCATATTTTTTATTATTCCTCTAGTTTTCCTAAATCCTTTTCCATTTGGTGTATCCCTCCAGGAACATCAACCCTGTTACAAATCTTTGTGTCATCAGCAAAAAGACACACCTTACCATCGAGGCCTTCTGCAATTTCTCTGATAAAGATAATATGGGTCCCAGAACAGATCCCTGAGGTACCCCACTGGTAACAAGGCCATGGTCTGAATATACTCCATTGACTACAACCCTCTGTTGTCTGTCCCTCAGTCACTGCCTAATCCATTCAACAATATGGGAGTCCAAGCATAAAGACTGCAATTTATTGATAAGCCTTCTATGTGAGACAGTATCAAAAGCCTTACTAAAGTCCAGATAAGCAAGGTCATCCGCCATCTATTATTTTAGTCACCCAATCAAAACAATCAATAAGATTATTTTGACATGATCTCCCTGAAGTAAACCCATGTTGTTTTTCATCTTTCAATCCATGGGATTTTAGATGTTCCCCAATCCTCTCCTTAAGTATGGTTTCCATTAATTTCCCCACTATTAATGTCAGGCTTACTGGCCTATAGTTGCCAGATTCCTCCCTACTACCTTTCTTGTGAATGGGCACAACATTTGCCAGTTTCTAATCTTCTGAGACGACACCTGTTGCCAGTGATTGGTTAAATAAATCTGTTAATGGTTTTGCTAGTCTGCCGCTGAGCTCTTTTAATAGCTTTGGGTGTATCCCATCAGGCCCCTGTGACTTATTTGTATTAATTTTAGACAGCTGACTTAGAACCTTTTCCTCTGTAAAGACACATGCATCAAAAGATTCATTAGTCTTCTTTCCTAACTGAGGTCCCTTTCCTTCATTTTCCTTTGTAAAAACTTAACAGAAGTATTAATTGAGGCAGTCAGCTAGTTCTTTATCTTCTTCCATATACCTTCCTTCTTTTGTTTTTAATTTGGTAATTCCTTGCTTTAGTTTCCTTTTTTCATTTATGTATCTGAAGAATGTCTTATCACCTTTTTTCACTGACTGAGCTAATTTCTCTTCTTCCTGTGCTTTAGAAGCTCTTATAACTTGTTTGGCCTCTCTCTGCCTAATCTTATAAATTTGCCTGTCATCCTCTTTTTTTTTTTTTTTATCATTACTAAATGCTATCTTTTAGTTTTTAATGATTTTGGCCACTTCTGCTGAGTACCACAGTGGTCTCTTCCTTTTTTTGCTTTTACTGAAAAGCCTAATGCAATTTTCTGCTGCCTTCAATAGAGATAATCCCAGTAGGGAATTTAGAATATCTGTACTCCTGGCAGAACTAGCTATTTTGGTTTTCCATTTTACATCAGGAAGATTAAAGTCTCCCATAATGATAACTTCCCCCTTCAATGTCATTTTAGCTATTTACTCAACTAGTAGATCATCAAATTCTTTGCTAGATTTAATACAGGCTGGCAGCCCAGGAGGGATTGTGTCCTTTCTCAGGGGTGTGCCCTTTCTTAGTGGGTGTGTCCTTTCAGCTCTATCTCTTTCCTTGTAACTGGCACAGCTTCTAACAGAAGATATAGTATAGTAAAATAATATAATTCTTTCCTCGCTAGTGTTAATAAGTGGCGACAAATATTCATTGTTATATATGTAAATTAGGTATTTGGAGCACAATGGGGATAGCCATAGCACTACGAGCACCACTAGTGCAACTCCCTCTGTGGCCTCTGTATTTCCCCTCCTCTTTCAGTGACAGGACAGGACATCTCTTCCATCCCTATGTTCCTGCAGCAGCGCCATGACCCAGTGACTTGGCACTTGTGCAGTGAATTAGATGCTGCCTCTTGAGCTTGGAAAACAGCAGAAGAGCCATTGCACAAGCATCTAGTTGGCTCAGTGACTTGGCGCCTGCGCAGTGGATAATATGAGCACTGCGTTCTGAGCTCATCAAATCTCAGAACCTTGGTGCTGCCACGAGAATACATCTCGTCCAGCCCTGTCACTCAAAGGGGAGTGGGGTGCTACTAGCACAATGCTTCCTACTAGTTCCAAATGCCTAATTTACATAAATATGAAAATATATGTTGGCACTTAATAACCCTAGCAAGGAAAGAAATATATTGGTTTACCCAGCGTGACCAACCCTACCAGGCCATATGCCTGGTTTAATAGGGTTGATCATTCAGACAGAAGCACTTTAAACTGAGCGCGTATGACCACCACAGGGGAAAGAGAAATAAGGAAGAGAACAAACAGCAGGTGGCGCTATACAGATAGATTTCATTAAATAACTCAGTGGCTATACAAAAATTTTAATTACCGTACATGCAATTGCAAAAGTATTCAGATCCAGGTGCTGGTTTGAAAAATGTGGATTATTTTTCATGGGACAATTCCTTTAAGAGAAATTGTAGTATTTACAATCAATTCATGTCCTGAAATTCCCATTAAAATAATGTATGTCTGTGAAACGCCCCATGTATACATTATAACATTGCATTTATGTGACTCAGATTGGATTAGTTTAGGCTCAGGTAAATATACAGAGAATTGATATTTCTGGAGGGAGACATTCATTTAAAAGATGCCTTCATTGCTGTATTAGACCAGACAAAATGAGTCACTTCACTTTAAAAAGCGACTTTGTTCCCACAGCATAATCAGGACTGTATTGCATGAAGTCATCTCTATTTCTGAAATAACTACTTAATTCAGATATAAAACGTATGGCCAGCAATGCGCTGCCTCTCATAAAACATGATTGCTTTTACTATGAATTATTGGCATGCTTTTTTTTATCATTAATTTATTGCTGTAAATCCCTTTGATACGGCGTAACGATTTGGAACTAATACATCATGCACGTCTTTAAATAATGCTGCAATTGGGAGATCTCTCTTCTTACAATGCGTTACAGTTCAAGTCCCATTTTGACCTTTCGAGCATAGATGGCGAGTGTTTGTTTAGTCGCCGCTGCAGAAAGTATTGATTCCCATACTGTATTTAGAGAAGAGCAAGTTGCTTCTTGTTGTTGATACCTTATGGTTACAACAGAGGTTTTGTTCTCAGATGAAGGGTTACTATTGTGCCAAGTGACCTGCTGAAGCGTGACAGAATGGGAGCCATGCATTTTATGCCAGATACACAGCGGCACATGCATGACATTTATTAGAGTACAGTTCTTGTAGGATAACCTAAAAGGGATCATTTCTATGTGGATTTCTAAATATTTAAAATATGTATTTAAAGGAGTATACTTTCACGTGCTTACAGTAATGACACCATGTGCAAAGCAATATTGTGCATAACAGATAGAAAATGAGTGTATCGTTTGCCATGGTTTTACTGTATTATGCCTTTATTTTTGCTGTCTTAAAGGGGTTATTCCACACTTTCCAGATTTTCATTTCACACATACTTGCTACTTTGTGTTGGTCTATCACATAAAATCCCAATAGAAATACATTTAAGTTTGCGAATGTAATACGAATAAATGTTGAAAAGTTCAAGGAGTATGAATACTTTTGCCAGTGTCACGGTCCCTCAGGTGACTGAAGTCAGGAAATCACGGAGATTGGCTGAGCGTGGAGGAATCTAACAGCCTCTTTGATTTCTCTTGATTCAGTGTTGATTGGGTTAATTACCACTTCCCTTTTCTCAGCTTTTGCTCAGTGGTCATCACGTCTACCCTTTATAGTCTCACCCCACTCTTATGACTATGCGGTTGATAGCTTCATTTGTTTTTTTTTCTGAGCTGGTGTGAGATCCTCTCTGGTGTTCCTGTTTTTCCATCTCTACAGAAGTGTTGCGTTTGTTTGTATTTGTTATATTCCCTGTTGTTGTATCTGAGCCTGAGACAGAGACTTCCATTCGTCCATCTGGGGAGGAATGGGTTGTCTCTGGTCCTATACTTATTCCAGGGCCTTATAGGGAAATCAGGGCCTAGGTATCCTGCTTATAAACATTTCTACATTCAAGGTCTATTCATATTGATAGGTAGTCAGGGGCGGCCCGGATAAGGGTTGTCTAGGAGGTGACCTGTTTCTTCCCTAGTTTCCAGGCTTAGTAACTGTTCCCCTTCCCTCCTGTGTTCAGTGTGGAGTTTCCACCCACACTAATCGAGACATTATCAACTGCCACAAAAACCGCCATTTCGTTCAGGTCAGTGCAGCTATGGATCCTATGTCTGTACTGGTCAAACAGCAGCAGGGACTGTCTTTGGAGGTAGCTGACCTCCGCGCGACAGTCTTACGGATTTAGAGACCACAGGCGGCTGGTTCCGATGGTGGGTACCAGGCCTGCCCTGGATCTAAGGTTGCCCTCACGGACAGATTTTCTGGGGGTAGTGCCAATTTCATTAGGTTCAGAGAATCATGTAAATTGTACTTTAAACTGTGTCCAGTCCTGTTCTGGGGATGAGTGTCAACGTGTGGGTATGATCATTTCTTTGCTTAAGGCCTCATGCACACGACAGTTTTTTTTCACGGTCCGCAAAAACGGGGTCCGTGGGTCCGTGATCCGTGACCGTTTTTCGTCCGTGGGTCTTCCTTGATTTTTGGAGGATCCACGGACATGAAAAAAAAGTCGTTTTGGTGTCCGCCTGGCCGTGCGGAGCCAAACGGATCCGTCCTGAATTACAATGCAAGTCAATGGGGACGGATCCGTTTGATGTTGACACAATATGGTGCCATTTCAAACGGATCCGTCCCCATTGACTTTCAATGTAAAGTCTGGAGTTCTTTTATACCATCGGATTGGAGTTTTCTCCAATCCGATGGTATATTTTAACTTGAAGCGTCCCCATCACCATGGGAACGCCTCTATGTTAGAATATACTGTCGGATATGAGCTACTTCGTGAACCTCAGATCCGACAGTATATTCTAACACAGAGGCGTTCCCATGGTGATGGGGACGCTTCAGGTTAGAATACACTACAAACTTTGTACAAGACTGCCCCCTGCTGCCTGGCAGCCCCCGATCTCTTACAGGGGGATATGATAGCACAATTAACCCCTTCAGGTGCGGCACCTAAAGGGGTTAATTGTACTATCATATTCCCCTGTAAGAGATCAGGGCTGCCAGGCAGCAGGGGGCAGCCCCCCCCCTCCCCAGTTTGAATATCGTTGGTGGCACAGTGTGCGCCCACCATCGCCCTCCCCTCCCTCCCTCTATTGTAATAAATCGTTGGTGGCACAGTGTGCGCCCACCATCGCCCCCCCTCCCTCCCTCTATTGTAATAAATCGTTGGTGGCACAGTGTGCCAACCACCATCGCCCCCCCCTCCCTCTATAGCAGTAACATTGGTGGCAGTGTGCGGTCTCCCATCCCCCCCCCCCATCATTGGTGGCAGCGGAGTTCCGATCGGAGTCCCATGTCCGTGGATCCTCCAAAAATCAAGGAAGACCCACGGACGAAAAAACGGTCACGGATCACGGACCCACGGACCCCGTTTTTGCGGACCGTGAAAAAAAACTGTCGTGTGCATGAGGCCTTAGGATGATGCACAGTCTTGTGCTTTTTCTCTGCCAACCGGATCACCATCCCTCCAGTCGGTAGATGAATGTTTTAGAGCCTTGGGTCTTATTTATGATGACCCGGATCAGATCTCTCAGGCTGAGACCAAGTTACGTGGTTTACGGCAGGGAGAACTCTCCATGGAGATCTATTGCTCTGAATTTAGGAGATGGGCTACGGATAGGGAGTGGAATGATCCTGCTCTCCGTAGCCAGTTCTGTCAGGGTCTATCTGAGAGGCTGCAGGACGCGTTGGCCTTTCATGAAAAACCTGAGTCATTGGAAGCACGGAGTCTGTTTTTGTTGTGGAAAGTAGAGACATTTTGTGTATATTTGTCCGTACATTCAGCGTCAAGGTGTAAACAAAAAAAAAAACCTTAATCCCCAAATTACTATTGGTGATGTGGGTGGGAAGCAAGAAAACTTACTTTTGTCATTTACTGGTAGTACCCGATATCTCCTGTCTGCCGAGGTGGCGCTAGAGTCCAAAACTGTGGAAATTGAGGTATTTATCGACAGTGGGGCTGGGGTTAACCTGATTGATGGACAGTTTGTTCGTATTCATGGGTTGACTACTAGTGCATTAGAGAGAAGCATTTCTGTCTTTGCAATTGATTCTGCACCTCTTACCCCAAAATGCCTGTCGCAGGTGGTAAATGACATCCATTTAAGAGTTGGTGATTTCCATAATGAATCTGTCTCGTGTTATGTGTTGGAGGGTCTCCCTGCTCTGATGGTTTTGGGCTTACCATGGTTAAGCAAACATAACCCTACCATCGATTGGCAAGCGAGACAGATTCTCGATTGGAGTGATTTTTGCATGGACAACTGTCTTAATGAGTCTTTCTCTGTGGTCACCACTCAAACAGTACCCTTGTTCATTTCCAAATTTTCTGATGTTTTCCGAGAGTGGTAACCAGGAGTTACCCCCGCATCAGGAGTATGATTGTCCTGTCAATCTTATTCCTGGAGCTAAACTGCCCAAATCTCGGTTGTATAATCTTTCGGAACCCGAAAGAAAGGCTATGCGAGAGTTTATCACCGAGAGCTTGGTGAAGAGTCATATCAGACCATCCAAATCCCCAGTGGCTGCTGGGTTGCTCTTTGTTAAAAAAAAAAAAAATGGTACCCTTAGACCATGTCTGGACTTCCGTGAGCTCAACCGTATTTCCGTCCATGATCCTGTCCTTTTCTTCGGCTTTTCGTCCTCAGTCGAACGGACAGACGGAGCGCACCAATCAGAATCTGGAGACTGTCACGGTTCCTTTAGGTGACTGATGTCAAGAAATCAAGGAGATTGGCTGAGCGTGGAGGAATCTAACAGCCTCCTTGATTTCTCTTGATTCAGTGTTGATTGGGTTAATGACCACTTCCCTTTTCTCAGCTGTTGCTCAGTGGTTATAACTTCTACCCTTTATAGTCTCACCCCACCCTTCTGACTATGCAGTTGATAGCTTGATTTGGGTTTGGCTGAGCTGGTATGAGATCCACTCTGGTGTTCCTGTTCTTCCATCTCTACAGAAGTTAAGTGTCTTGTTTTTTTGTATTTGTTATATTCCCTGTTGTTGTATCTGGGCCTGAGACAGAGACTTTCATTCGTCCATCTGGGGAGGAATGGGTTGTCTCTGGTCCTATACTTATTCCAGGGCCTTATAGGGAAATCAGGGCATTTGAGCAAAGTCACCAAGAAAATGATAATAAAATATATATACAGGAACATCCCCACCACTAAACATCATAAATGGAATGAAGGCCTCTACGATATACTGATGGTAGCTCAATATAAGTCAAGTGATAAGGATGAATATCCATACATCCATTTTCGAATTATCACATAAAGTTTTTTGAATCTCAATTTACCTGTAGAACATAAAATATAGAACTTGAGATGCATTATGAGCAAGGCGACTATTTCCACAGACATGCGCCCTGGTGTTGACAATCCATATAACCAACTAAGTTCCTAGACATGCGTAAATGCAGGACCCAATCATGAAAGCAGACTACGTCCGGTGACATGCGCCCTAGTGCTGACGATCCACAGAGGTAAAAAAACATTCATATATGCGCAGACGCAGGAGCCGACTATGGAAGCGCCGAAAACAAAGTCCCGTAACATGCGCAGTGAGACGACCATGGGAGAAAATGTTAAAGTCCACAAGACATGCGCTGCGCAGCCTAATGACAAGATGTGGTGAACGCCAATCGGAAAGCGAGGTCTGTGTGGGCGGTAACACTAGGGGAGGTACCCTGGGACGCAACCTATCAATCTCCAAGATGAGGATGGAGAGTATTCCCATTGGCTAGTCGTCAAATGATGACATCACAAACAGAAGTTTTATAACCAGCCAAGTTAAGACACGCTCACACTCTGCCCTAACCCCTGAAGACGCTGGTACACGGCGAAACATGTAAGGGGGCAGCGTGGATCTCACGTTTTAATACAGTACAGTTCTGCAACCAATATACATAGGGGACAATTGATACATTGTGCCGACACTCTACTGGCAGCGCGCAGCCAGAAAGGCAACAATGTATAATCCTAGATAGGTGATCACCAATAGGAAGTATAGATACAATATCTAGTTGGTTGAGACGTACTGGCAATTTTTATATATTCCATAGATGCATATTATAAGTATTACCAATTAAAGGTTAAGTTTTAGGATATAGGAGGTGTAGGATTAATAGGTGGAAGGCAGTCCTAGGGACATTAATAGAATGATTTACATGTAATGGAGAGCTCTGATGGGGTCCGGCATGAAGTACAGTGGCAATTTTGGGCCCCATCAGAGTGCTCCATGCCTCCATTACATGTATATTATGGGGTGGGGGGGCGGAGGTTTCAAGGAAGAGGGGGGGGGGAGCGTGCACTCACTCACTCTCACGGCCAGGCAGTTTCGTTTCCATAGTGAAGCAGGGAAACCTCTGTGCTCCCTGCTTCACTGATCTTCAGAGTTCAGAAGCTCCCCCTGCTGGCCCCACATCGCGCTGCTGGCTGTGGAAGGAGAGCTGAAAGCCCGGGAATCTGCCTCCTGTCATCAGGGAAGAAGGTAAGTATGTTTTTTTTTTTTTTCTAACGCTGCAGACTGGGGGCGAGGGGGTGTTTGATTGGCACAACTAGAGTGAGGGGGCACAAAAGTTGGCATAACTATGAGGGGGCACATATGAAGGCGAAACTATTGTGAGGGGGCACGTAATCTGGCAAAACCACTGTGAGGGGCACATATGTGGGCATATCTAATGTGAGGGGCACATAATCTATCATAACCACTCTGAGGGGGCACATATCTGGGCATATCTACTTTGAGGGGGCACATAACTGGGCATAAATACTGTGAAGGGGCACATAATCTGGCATAACTACTGTGAGGGGCACATAATTTGGCATTACTACTGTGAGGGGACACATAATATGGCATTACTACTATGAGGGGACAAATAATCTGGCATTACTACTGTGAGGGGACACATAATCTGGCATAACCACTCTGAGGGGGCACATATCTGGGCATATCTACTTTTAGGGGGCACATAACTGGGCATAAATACTGTGATGGGGCACATCATCTGGCATAACTACTGTGAGGGGCACATAATCTGGCATTACTACTGTGAGGGGGCACATAATCTGGCATTACTACTGAGGGGACACATAATCTGGCATTACTACTGTGAAGGGACACATAATCTGGCATAACCACTCTGAGGGGGCACACTGAGGGGGCACATATCTGGGCATATCTACTTTGAGGTGGCACATAACTGGGCATAAATACTGTGAGGGGCATATAATCTGGCATTACTACTGTGAGGGCCACATAATCTGGCATTATTACTGTGAGGGGGCACATAATCTGGCATTACAACTGTGAGGGGACACATATTCTGGGCATTGCTACTGTGAGGGGGCACATATTTGGCATTACTACTGTGAGGATGCACATAACTGGGCATTACTACTGTGAGGGGACACATAATCTGGCATTACTACTGTGAGGGAGGCACATACCTGGGCATAACTACTGTAAGGGGACACATATTTGGCATAACTACTATGAGGGGGCACATATCTGGGCATAACTACTGTGACAGGAACAAAGGTGGGTATAACTACTGTAAGGGGCCACAAGGTGGGCATTAGTACCGTGTGGTTGCACTTAGGGGAAATGTCCTAGATTACCCTGCTATACATTGGCATGGCTGCTCAGTCTTACAGGCCAGCACAGCGCCCCATGCTGGTGATTTCACAGGGGCAGTGACCATCCCTTCCTTATTTGATTATTCTTTTTTTCTCACCACAGGGACCTTGTTCTGGATCCAGCGGACATCACGCCAAAGCCAGTGACACCCTGGATGAGGTAAGACCAGGAGGTAAGACTAGGATGGCCGCCTAGTGCCGAGGCTCACACTAGAGCCACTTAGCACGCCGTCTCTCAACCTAGAGAAGTGCGGCTTAGGCAGGTATTTGTTCTCCGGTGCTTTTCTATACAACTTGGCTCCTGATGAAGTGCACAAAGCAGAAGCACAGAAACGCGTCGAACCTCTTGTGACCCACACTCTCTGGCACACTTATACTGGCTTTGAGTGGGGCAATGTTTGTATGTATCACCACCAGTTAGTGCTGATGTTTGACTATCCATTAGCCACATCAGCAGGTCATTATACTGGTCTGAAGTGTGGCACCAATTTTTTTTACTATCCTTAGTGGGTGGCAAGGTGCACAGCCATCCTCTGGGTGATAGTCCTGTGTCCGGACGACAAATCCACGCTAATTACTGAGTTCGGCACTGGATACTTCAGCCAGAGATTTATAATAGTGGGCATCTATGTTATAGTGACTCAGTACATGTCATCCAGTACTGATTGCCGCATCAGATTGTGTCTAACGCCCGCATTTTATCCTCTGAGATCCCGGTAGTGTAGTGTGTTCACCATACTGGCAGCTTATCTATAGGGTTCATATACGATTATTATTCTACCTATTTAGTCAGTGTGTACCACACATTACATGGGAATAAGCCTTTCACGTATATGTATTTATAGGTTAAACACCCTCTGTGTATTTTTATGTTGAGTACTAATAAACTTTAATTGTTTTGAGTTTTAACGTCCTACCCTACATTTGTTTAATTCAATAATAGATTGGACGAACACCTTCTCACCCTCTTTATTTTTTCCATTTTTTTGCTAAGTGAGAAATGCCAGAAAAAATGCCAGACCCAGCGCATGTTGTGCTTTAAAAATAATGATGTGTTCCCTATATCTAGTTTAAGGGGAGATTTATCATAAGGATAATATTTAAAGGTGAGGAATGCATTAAGACTGGAGTTTTTTTTACACCAGTCTTAAAGGGCATCTGTCAGCAGATTTGCGCTGGCTGACCTGTTATATGGGCACTTGGCAGCTGAAAGCATCTGTGTTGGTCCCATGTTCATGTGTGCCCGCATTGCTGAGAAAAATAAAGTTTTAATATATGCAAACGAGCTTTTAGGAGCAATTGGGGCGTTGCTGTTACACCTAGAGGCTCTGCTCTCTCTGCAACCCTGCTGATGTGCAATGCAACATATTTCTGGTGCACATATTGGAAAATGTGGAGACTCACCTGCAGCCCTCCTGCTCTTGCCCAATCTCTGCCCATTTTTGTAAAAGTGCCAAGAAAATACGATACAAAATTAGTGACTTTTGTACAGCAAGAAACTGATACATTCCCCAAAATCAGTTTTACTAGACTCTGAGCAGGTAGGTGTACTTTGTGCCAAATGTGTCGGATACAGTATGTTGTTTGTTAACACTTTTGTCTAGAAATGCTACTCCAATTTTTTTACGCCACCCCCTCAGATACATTTAGCTGTCTACTATCCATTTTGCCTGCCAAGTGTTATCACCAACCTTAAATTAATATACAGTATATATATATATTCTAGATTCTCATAAAATAATTAACTGTAGCTTATATTGATCGACGGCTCTAAATTCACAAAAAGAAATTCCATTGATTTTCCTGTCTGTCATAGTGATGGGTTAGGCAGGATTTTTTTTTCTTTTTAATCAAAACTCTGCTCTAGGCATTGACTATGGGATATGAGGTAATGCAGGTTCAGATGCTGCTGTGTTTTTAAACACAGGTCAGTTCAGTCATCAGAATCAAATTACGAGTTAATAGTGAATCTCATTCATCTGACGCGCAAGTCCAAAAATTGTCACACAGATCAGGATGATGTCATGCAATGGATGATCTGTTAGGAAAGTCACCTTCAGACTCCTTGATCCGAAACGAGAACATATGAGAAAGCTGAAAACAATCCTGTTTTATTTTGTCTCATTTGATGAATTCTGAGTAGGTGATGGCGTGGCTTATAAAAGTAACAATTAGTACAATATTTATATGTCAACGGAATATTGGATTTTACACTTACACAGCTTTATACATTTACTTTAATACACTGGTATTACTGTGTTGACGCTGCCTACAAATCTGTAATTAAAATTCATGTGTCATGCAAAAGGTAGGGCATACTGTGGATTTTGTAAATCCATAGCATGTCTAGAACTCACTGCACGCTGCCTGTGAATGGGGTTTACTTAGGGTACTTTCACACTTGCGTTAAAGTTTTCCAGTATTGAGTTCCGTCCTAGGGGCTCAATACCAGAAAAAAACTGATCAGTTTTATCCTAATGCATTCTGAATGGAGAGCATTTCGTTCAGGATGCATCAGGATGTCTTCAGTTCAGTCCCTCTTACGTTTTTTGGACAGAGAAAACACTGCAGCATGCAGCAGTTTTCTCTCTGGCCAAAAATACTGATCACTTGCCGGAATACCGGATCCGCCATAAATTTACATTGAAGTGTATTTGTGCCGGATCCGGCATTAAGTGTTCCGGCAAAACAGATCCGGCTTACCGGTCAGCGCATGCGCAGACCTTTAAAAATGCAAAAAAATGTATACTGGATCCGTTTTTCCGACTGACACCAGAGAAAAGGATCTGGTATTGCAATGCAATTGTGAGGCGGATCCGCATCCGGGTCCATCTCACAAATGCATCAGTTTGCGTCCGGATTGCAGGATCCGGCAGGCAGTTCCAGCGACGGAACTGCCTGCAGGAATCCTCTGCCGCAAGTGTGAAAGTACCCTTACATTGTACTGTACTTTGATGCAGAATTTCGCTGCAGAGTCCACAACCAGAACGCCACAACATATATACAATGTGTGAACCTTACTGAGCTGATATGGGGCAAGATGCTTTTGTATCTGTAACAATACTGTATTAAATGGTCTTTGTTTTGAATGATTCTGGTACAGCATAAAAACAATGCCACGTCGGAATCTGTAGCCTGTATTCACTTTTTCCAACACATTTTAGGTTGCAGAGCCTTCATAACTGCGTCATCTGACTCAAATGCCATATTTTTCAACCAATAAATAAATTTCATAAAAATATTTATGAATAGATTTTTATAAATCTGCTGTTTCACTATGATCCTAATGACACATCTTAAAGACAATTACCATGTGTAGGGGCTCATGTCATACATGGGTATCTCTGTCTTGAATTGAATTTTCTAATCATGTTTTAAGACTCTTTAATAGTCAGACATTGACTTACTTACCTACCAGGTAGCTGTCTACTGGTGGCACAAGAGAGACAGTTTTCTTCCTAAAGAGGAGAGTATATTTGCATACATTTTTTTCCAAGGAACATTGTCAGTAAGACGTACTACACCAGTTGGATCTCTGCAAGAAAACCCAAACAGGAGCTTACCCAAACAGAAAATAAGAAATTGTCTGCAAAGGGAACTAGACATAAAAGTCCTGTGATCACAGCAGCATCAGCAATGATTTAAGAAGTCAGTCTCTTATTCTATGCAGGGGATAGGAAGAAGGGGAAAATGAAATGTAGGGGTCAGTATATTACGACTGGTATTTCAGATGCCAGTCTTAACAGCAAACCTCTCTGGCGTAAGATGTGCCACAATTATAAAGATGTAATAATTTTCGCACATTGTTGAGAGTTCTGTGCACCAGAAAAATAAATCTACACCAGCAACAGAGCTGGCATAGATTTTATGATTTAATGTGCACCAGTTTCCTGGTGCATATGGTATGTTGTTAAATGAACAAGACTGTGGATAACCTGTCTGTGGCCTGCCTACTCCCACCCTCCCATTTTTGTGACAGTGGCTATGGAGGTGGAACATCTGAGCTTTGACTGGAAAGGTTTCATACAACTACTGTACATGATGATCTAAGAGCTCTGTAACGTTTTTATTATTAGAGGTATGCTTAAAAAATGTTTTCTGAGACTTTACTACTGTGATGACCTATCCTCTGGTCATCAGTATCTTATTGTGGGGGTCTGACACCCGGTACCCCCGCCGATCAGCTGTTTCAGAATGCACCGGCGCTCGCAGTAGCAACACGACTTTCTCCCTGCTCACCAAGCATAGTGCCGTACATTGTATAGCGGCCGTGATTGGTATTGCAGCTCAGCCTCATTCACTGCAATGGGGATGAGCTGTGCCTATGCCATCCCCATATCCGCAGGATAGGTCATCAGTAGTACAGTTTCAGAAAGTCCCTTTAATGAACTATTGTTACAATTGTATGATTGTGGATAACATATATATCTGGAAACCAAACCATAGCCTCTAGGATAAAGGAGGACAACCTCTCTGAAGCAATCTTTCACTGAAAGACCCATTTTGCTACACTTCATTCAATTTAAGGGCTATATACTATATTATTATTTTTCATATTTTCAATATTTAAAGATGCACACAAATAATATAATAATATAATATAAATGATTCCTATAAACCAGGTATCCTCAAACTGTGGCCCTCCAGCTGTTGTAAAACTACAACTCCCACAATGCCCTGCTGTAGGCTGATACCTGTAGGCTGTTCAGGCATGCTGGGAGTTGTAGTTTTGCAACATCTGGAGGGCCACTGTTTGAGGTTGCCTGCTATAAACAGTGATTAGAAAAACTGGTTCAATGATAGCAGTGGATATTTTCAGGGATACTATGATAGACTGAGTGTTACTTCTCAGTTCATCAGATTTCTTGGAAAATCATAAACACTGTCATAAGACACCATCTTCTAATAACATCTGAAAGGATCTTTGTGATGGAGCTAGACAAAGAGACCTTGTGAAGAAATACGGTACTTCTTTTTGGGAAAAATAAATGCCACATTTAAAGTAAACGCAATGCAATTAACAATTTACAGGCTAGTAAAACAAAACCACATAGTAAACCATAGTTAATAAATCAATATTACGTCTTACATCTACCTAGCAACAAAATTGCTAGGTGGCTTTTGGTGAACCTACAGGCAATTTTTAGGTAATGGCATACATAGCAATTCTGTAAAACTCTCTGGCATTACCGGTAGTTTGAGTGGCATACTACTAATAAAATTTAGAATAAAGTGATAATAAGATGCCCTCCACAAGACTGTAAATGATAAAGACGCAAACCCCCAATACGACGGACAGCCACAGGACCCCTGTAAATGTGTAGACACAGAATACAAAAAAACATGACAGATACAACATAATTTATAGCTTTGGGACCCTCCTATTATGCTTCATTTACTGTCTTGATCTCCTCATAAGGTAAAAAGAGTCTATATAGGCCCTCTCAGGCTTCTGTGCCTGGATGCAACCTTACTGTAATTAAAGGGGTTTTCTGGGATTTTAATATTGATGACCTATCCTCAGTATAGGTCATCAATATCAGATCGGCGGGGGTCCGACACCTGGCACCCCCGCCAATCAGCTGGTTGAAGAGAAGGCCGTGCTCTGTGTAAGCGCAACCTTCTCTTCATTGCTTACCTGCTCACCGTCGACATTGAAATGAATGGGACTGCTTGTAATTGCATCTGCTCGCCTCTGGGATGTCAACAGTGAGCAGGTAAACAATGAAGGGAAGGCTGATCGACCAGCTGATCAGCAGGGGTGCCAGTTGTCGGACCCCCACCGATCTGATATTGATGACCTATCCTGAGGACAGACCTAGCTCTCGACAGACGGAACGATCCATGCAGAGCTTAGACTTGGCCACCATAAAAAAGCGATTGCCCAGCCTAAGGCCCCTTAGTGATCGCCTTAAAAAGGTATATTGGTAGTAACTAAGGGCTTAATAAATAAAAGTCAGAAAATATTTGTATTCAGTTTCCCCCCAAGTCAATACTTGGTAGGACCACCTGTCTCTGCAAATACAGCTTCAAGTCTTTTGGGATATGTCTCTACCAGCTTTGCACATCTAGAGGCTGAAATTTGTGCCCATTCTTCTTTGCAAAATAGCTAAGCTCAATCAGATTGGATGGAGAGCGTATGTGAACAGCAATTTTCAAGTCTTGCCACAGATTCTCAATGGGATTTAGGTCTGGACTTTGACTGGGCCATTCTAACACATGAATATGCTTTGATCTAAACCCATCCATTGTAGATTTTTCAGAACTTACCAGGTTTTCCTCCAGGATTGAACCTATATTTAACTCCATCCATCTTCCCATCAACTCTGACCAGCTTCCCTGTGCTTACTGAAGAAAAGCATCCCCACAGCATGATGCTACCACCAGCATGTTTCACTATACGGATGGTGTGTTCAGGGTGATGTGTAGTATTAGTTTTCACTCACACATAGCGTTTTGCATTTAGGCCACCGTCTTCCAAATGTTTGCTGTGTCCATTCACGGCTTGTGGCAAACTGCAAAAGCGACTTCTTATGGCTTTCTAAAAAGGCGTTCTTCTTGCCACTCTTCCATACAGGCCAGATTTGTGAAGTACAGGACTAATAGTTGTCATGTGGACAGATTCTCCCGCCTGAGCTGTGGATCTCAGAGTGACCATGGGCCTCTTGGATGCTTCTCTAATTAGTGCTCTCCTTGCCTTGGCTATCAGTTTAGGTGGACGGCCATGTCTTGGTAGGCTTGCAGTTGTGCTATACTTCTTCCATTTTTATATGATAGATTGAACAATTCTCCGTGAGAGCTTGGGATATTTTTTTAGAACTTAAAATTACTTTACACTTCTCCAAAACTTTATCCCTGGTGTGTTCCTTTGTTTTTATGATGCTGTTTGATCACTAACGTTCACTAACAAACCTCTGAGGCTTTCACAGAACAGCTGTAGATATACTGAGAATAAATTACACACAGGTGGACTCTGTTTATTAATTAGATTACTTCTGAAGGCAATTGGTCACACTGGAGAAGGAAGCAGGAGGAGAAAGGGTGCACAGAACTTTGGATTTGACCACCAAATATGTTACCATCTTTGTGTATTTTGTTATTAGGCAGAAGTACATATAGTAGGTTTTTATATGTGTACTGGTGCTCAGTTTAGGGTTTATTGTATTGTAAGGTAATCAAATCTGCTTTCCTTAGGGAATTCTATGCAGAACTTATTAAGACCGATGTTTTATATGCCAAATTTGATCTGAAGTGTGCAGGAGTAAGATATGCCAACTTTACTGAAAGGTGCACACCGCTTAAAAGAAAACCTGTCACCATGAAAATGTAATGTGAGCTGAGCAGATTAATATAGTTTTATGGGAAAAGGTTTAGTAAAACTTGCATTTTATACATTAAAAATTCCAGTTCATTCTGGGCTTTGAAGTCAAGGTGGCGGTCCTATCAGTGATTGACAGCTAACACTGTATACACAGTCATAGGGAGAAGGCTGTCAATCACTGATAGGACCTCCTTCTGGACTTTACAGCCCAGAAGCTATTAGAGAAAGGCTGTCACTATAATAACATATTAGTGGTAAAGTCATTATTACTATGAAGAGACCTTTTATAATGAAACATTAAAGCAGTTATCCCATGAATAAAGTAAAACATGAAAATCATACATAATCTAGTACACGAGAACCTCTTTCTAACAAAGCTACAACCAGCCCTGTACCTTGCATGGATCCAGAGATCTCCACTTTTATTGTTCTAATTGTTCTGCTAGATTTATATCAAGCTTGCAGCTCAGGGGGTATGTCCTTTCTCTAGGGACAAGTGGTGGCAGTTGAAGGATGTAACTGAGCGCTTCCAACTCAGTAAGCAGGACAGAGAAATTAGAAAAAGAGCAAACAGAAGGTGGCGCTATACAGATAGATTTCATTGAAAAACTCAGTTGCGGTCCTGGCTACGGTGAGAGACCGTGGCTGAGGACAGGGGGGGGGGGGGAAGGGATGACAGGCTGTCTGCTACAGATGGCTGGGGTGTGCGGGAAGCCATGGCCGGGTGCGAGCTAAATGAGGGGCATGCCTGATGGTGAGAAAGGTGAAGAAAGGGGAAGGGTGGGAGGGGTGAGAGCGCGGCGTCCATGATGGGAGCGTGAGGTGGCGCTAAATAGGCCTCCTCCGCCCCTCCCACAAACGCAGGCTGAGCTTCAGCCTTACTACTTGTGGTCCTGGCTACGGTGAGAGACCGTGGCTGAGGACAGGGGGGGGGGGAAGGGATGACAGGCTGTCTGCTACAGATGGCTGGGGTGTGCGGGAAGCCATGGCCGGGTGCGAGCTAAATGAGGGGCAAAAGTCAACGGGTAGGAAATGTGAGGGTAGAACTCATAGGGCTAAGTTGGTGAAAGCCTTGGCGATCTCGGCTCGTGGATTAGGGATGTAATGCGTGAAGCAGGAGGATTGCCATCTGCCCATTTTCTGGATGACGTGTGTTGGGACCCCGTGACTTGATGCTGCGGAAGCTGCGCCTATGCGGTACGAATGCCCTGAGATGGCCTTGGCATCGAACCCCAGCCCGGAAGCTAAAGTTCTGATGTGATGGATGAACTGTGAAGTTGACAGACCTTTGGAGTTGAAGGGAAAGAGAGGGCTGCCTGGCACGGAAACTGTTGAGATAGCGAGAAGCTTGTTGAACACGGCCACCGGGCACCATTCATTGAAGGTCTGGAAGTAAATGATTTTAACTGGAGGACCTACCTGGGAAGTTTTGGTGGAAGGGAGAGATAGGGTGCAATGAGTCTGCTGCCAGACCAGCTGGTCTGAAGTGGGGCCTGCATGTCTTGGAGAGCTAGTGAATTCCCCGGGCCGTAAGAACCCGTAGAAACAGAGATACATGGCAGCTTTGATCACAATGCTTTTGTATGGCCCAAAAGGATCGTTATCTAGGGAGGTGGAAAAAGCTCTGAACATTGCCCCGGTGACTGGTTTCCTGCGGGACTCCGGCTTATTGCTGCTCTTTTGGATCCCTCTAAGGGTGGATTTGATGGCCTGGGAAGAAAATAGGGACTGGCTGCCTGGAAAATCTAAAGTGAGGAAATGCTGTACCCCTGCCAGGTACAATTTGATGGTGCTGAAAGATAGGTGAAGGTCTGTGTGACAATAAGCCAGGAATGCCATGAGATGAGTTATTTGATCCAGATGTCCTTGTGGGTGTTTGATGGAGAATCGAGAGAAGGTTTCCCATCCGGTCTTGTAGTTCCTGGCTGTATTGAGGGATAGGGAGCTATGGATGAGTGACTTGGCAGTTCTGACGTGCTTGCTCAATCCATCATCAGTGTCTCGATGGCGGGTGGAGGAACCCCTGATGGATCGGCGTCTGGCATCACCTGCCAAAATATCCTTTCGGACATTGTCGGGAACAAAATGTGATGGGGAAATGGTGAAGGAGCTGGGGGCTTGGCTCGGAGTTGGGGCATGGATGGCAGACGGGCCTGGAGCCGGAGAGATGGGAGTGCCTGGACTTGATGGCCTGGTTTCCACCGCTTGCAACCTGGTCTGCATGTCGGACACTGAGCTGGTGAGAGTGTTGATCAGCGCTGTCTGGACCGTGGACAGAGACACCTGCTCTGCAGCCGCTGGGATAGGCCTTGCCGTCAGCAGCCTGTACAAGTCAGCTTTGCGGGCTGTGGCAGGATAGCGGATGCCTCTCCTGGTTAATTCGGCCATGAGTTTAGGGATGGTCCATTGCCTGCCTGAAAAGTTGCTTCCGTGGGCTGAGCCGGGTGATTCTGGAATGGAGCGAGTCTCGGCGATATCCGATGCGTGGGACATTATGCTGGACTCGGCTGATGAAATTGTAAACGAAAAACGACCTGGATGAAAAGGTGACCTAGGACTGGTACCTTGGGGAATTCGCCTAGCGAATTTTGAAACGAGCAGGCCTCCAGAGTGACCCTAGAAACATGGGGTGAGGTTTGAGATAAGCGGGAGAAGGTAAGACCTGGCGTGAATCAGGGAGCAAAGGCTGGGTCGAGCTTGACCGTGCCTGGCACCTGTGAGGTGCCCCTGAATGGTCTGATGCCTTGCAGGCGGCCGAACCCGTGAGCTAGCTGCGCGGCTAGAAGTGAAGCTCGTGAGGCGCGTTGAAGCACCTGGGTTAGGACGGGGCGAGTGAGTAGCGCATGAGGCGTGAGAACCTGTGCCTGATACGTGTCAGGGCGGTGGATGAAACCTGAAGCATGTCCGAAAAACTGACGTGTTCGGCTGCGTGGTAGACAATAGCGTGGATGAAACTTAAGGAAGAAATTTGACATGAATCTGCTGCGTGGCAGACAATAGCGTGAACGAACCTGAGGAAAATTGACATGAATCTGCTGCGTGGCAGACAATAGCGTGAGCGAACCTGAGGAAAATTGACATGAATCTGCTGCGTGGCAGACAATAGCGTGAGCGAACCTGAGGAAATTGACATGAATCTGCTGCGTGGCAGACAATAGCATGGATGAAACTTAAGGAAGGAAAAATTGACATGAATCTGCTGCGTGGCAGACAATAGCGTGAGCGAACCTGAGAAAATTGACATGAATCTGCTGCGTGGCAGACAATAGCGTATTGACATGAATCTGCTGCGTGGCAGACAATAGCGTGAGCGAACCTGAGGAATTTGACATGAATCTGCTGCGTGGCAGACAATAGCGTGGATGAAACTTAAGGAAGGAAGAATTGACATGAATCTGCTGCGTGGCAGACAATAGCGTAAGCGAACCTGAGGAAATTGACATGACTCTGCTACGTGGCAGACAATAGCGTGGATGAAACTTAAAGAAGGAAAAATTGACATGAATCTGCTACGTGGCAGACAATAGCGTGAGCGAACCTGAGGAAAATTGACATGAATCTGCTGCGTGGCAGACAATCGCGTGAGCGAACCTGAGGAAATTGACATGAATCTGCTGCGTGGCAGACAACAGCGTGGATGAAACTTAAGGAAGGAAAAATTGACATGAATCTGCTGCGTGGCAGACAATAGCGTATTGACATGAATCTGCTGCGTGGCAGACAATAGCGTGAGCGAACCTGAGGAAATTGACATGAATCTGCTGCGTGGCAGACAATAGCGTGAGCGAACCTGAGAAAATTGACATGAATCTGCTGCGTGGCAGACAATAGCGTATTGACATGAATCTGCTGCGTGGCAGACAATAGCGTGAGCGAACCTGAGGAATTTGACATGAATCTGCTGCGTGGCAGACAATAGCGTGGATGAAACTTAAGGAAGGAAGAATTGACATGAATCTGCTGCGTGGCAGACAATAGCGTAAGCGAACCTGAGGAAATTGACATGACTCTGCTACGTGGCAGACAATAGCGTGGATGAAACTTAAAGAAGGAAAAATTGACATGAATCTGCTGCGTGGCAGACAATAGCGTGAGCGAACCTGAGGAAAATTGACATGAATCTGCTGCGTGGCAGACAATCGCGTGAGCGAACCTGAGGAAATTGACATGAATCTGCTGCGTGGCAGACAACAGCGTGGATGAAACTTAAGGAAGGAAAAATTGACATGAATCTGCTGCGTGGCAGACAACAGCGTGGATGAAACTTAAGGAAGGAAAAATTGACATGAATCTGCTGCGTGGCAGACAATAGCGTGAGCGAACCTGAGAAAATTGACATGAATCTGCTACGTGGCAGACAATAGCGTATTGACATGAATCTGCTGCGTGGCAGACAATAGCGTGAGCGAACCTGAGGAATTTGACATGAATCTGCTGCGTGGCAGACAATAGCGTGGATGAAACTTAAGGAAGGAAGAATTGACATGAATCTGCTGCGTGGCAGACAATAGCGTAAGCGAACCTGAGGAAATTGACATGACTCTGCTACGTGGCAGACAATAGCGTGGATGAAACTTAAGGAAGAAAAAATTGACATGAATCTGCTGCGTGGCAGACAATAGCGTGAGCAAACCTGAGGAAATTGACATGAATCTGCTACGTGGCAGACAATAGCGTGGATGAAACTTAAGGAAGGAAAAATTTACATGAATCTGCTGCGTGGCAGACAATAGCGTGAGCGAACCTGAGGAAAATTGACATGAATCTGCTGCGTGGCAGACAATAGCATGAGCGAACCTGAGAAAATTGACATGAATCTGCTACGTGGCAGACAATAGCGTATTGACATGAATCTGCTGCGTGGCAGACAATAGCGTGGATGAAACTTAAGGAAGGAAAAATTTACATGAATCTGCTGCGTGGCAGACAATAGCGTGAGCGAACCTGAGGAAAATTGACATGAATCTGCTGCATGGCAGACAATAGCATGAGCGAACCTGAGAAAATTGACATGAATCTGCTACGTGGCAGACAATAGCGTATTGACATGAATCTGCTGCGTGGCAGACAATAGCGTAAGCGAACCTGAGAAAATTGACATGAATCTGCTACGTGGCAGACAATAGCGTATTGACATGAATCTGCTGCGTGGCAGACAATAGCGTGAGCGAACCTGAGGAAAAATAACATGAATCTGCTGCGTGGCAGACAATAGCGTGAGCGAACCTAAGGAAAAATGACATGAATCTGCTGCGTGGCAGACGATAGCGTAAGCGAACCTGAGGAAAAATGACATGAATCTGCTGCGTGGCAGACCATAACGTGGATGAAATTTTAAGGAAGAAAAACATTGACATGACTCTGCTAGGCAGATAATGGCGTGAAATGAAATATGCAGCGTATGTGTGTAGCTGAAATGAGAGGTTTTTTTTTTTTGTTGGTTGGGGCCTGGCTCCGGCATGTGGGACTTGGTGAAGTGTCTGAAGCATGGCTGTGGGTGGCGTGCATGGGTTTCCTCTGTTTGGAACCTTGTTTCGGTTGTTGCTGGTGCCCCAAGCCAGCTCATTGCACAGGTATGTGCTGTTTTTGCTGAGGCCCCCGCTTGTGGGGAGGCCTCAGCTGTCAGGTTTGCAAGTTGAGCATTTGAATGTACATTTTTTAAGCACCCTGATGAAGCCAGGATGCTATTGCCAGGTGAAGGGGTTAATGGTGGAGGGGGGGGGGGCGGCCGGCGTCAGTGCTGCCTGGAGACCAGCCGGTGCAGGAGGTGGGGCCAGGTTGTGGACATGCGCGGTGAGTGGAAGCGCTGGGGACGCGGTTTTGATGCTGCCTGGCGATCAGCGGGAGGCGAGGCCAGGAAGCGACATGTGGGTATGTGGGAGCGCGGCGCCGAGGCTCCCAGACAGGGAGCAGCTCAAGGCGCCGCTTGGCTTACCGGGGGAGCGTGGTTCCAGGGGAGGTAAGCAGCAGTGGCACTGAGACTTTGATGCGCAGAGACGTCACGTGAGAGCGCGGCGTCCATGATGGGAGCGTGAGGTGGCGCTAAATAGGCCTCCTCCGCCCCTCCCACAAACGCAGGCTGAGCTTCAGCCTTACTACTAGCTATAATACATTTTTAATGACATGCAATTATAAAAGTATTCTGATCCAGATGCTGGTTTGAAAACTGTAAAATATTTTTTTGTGGGACAACCCCTTTAACCACCTCCGGACCGCCTAACGCAGATGTGCGGTCCGGAGGTGGCAGCGCTGCGCACAGTCACGCATATACGCGTCATCTCGCGAGACGCGAGATGACGCGACTATGCGAGCGCGCATGCGCAGTTCGCGCCGGCATTTCGCACAGAAGTATTTCGTCAGCAACCTGCCAGCCAATGATCGTGGCTGGCAGGTTGCTGATTTTTAAAAAATCCAATCAAAGTGCCAGATAGCAGATCATATTTGTAAATATGATCTGATATATGGCTGCCTGCTCCTCTGCTGGTTCTTTTCGTCGGTTGGATCCAGCAGAGGAGCAGGCTTCACAGTGAGTACACCAAACACTACACTATAGCCCCTGATCACCCCCCTGAACCCCAATTAACCCTTTGATCACCCCTTTGATCACCCCTGTCAATCACAAGTGAAAAGAAAAAAGTGATCAGTGCAAACTGTCACTTTTTTTTTTCACTGTTATTGACCGTTAGGTTTTAGGTATAGTTTAGGTCCCTTGGTTAGGTAGTTAGCGATCAGTTAGCGCCCAGCCCACCGCACCGCAGTCCGTTATTTGCTGATTAGCGTATCGCTAATCAGCATTTGTACTTTTATAGTATCTGGAAGTGATCAAAACTGATCACGGTCAGATCTATAATAGTACTAGTGTCACTTTAGTTCGCCCTCCACCCAAAACGCAGTGTTTGCCCGATCAGGCCTGATCGGTCGCCCACACGTGCGTTCGCCCACACCCGCCCCACCGCAGTGACAAAAAAAAATTTTTTTTTTGATCACTGCACATTCACTTTACACGCACTGCGGCGATAAAAAAATCAGTTTTGATATTTTTTATCAACCGCAGCGGCCTCCGGTACTACGCTAGCCTCCCCTTTGTAAGACAGGCTTGCTTTTTTTTTCTTGGGTAGTCTCAGGGAATACCCCTAAATTTAGTTGCCCACATGTCTAAATCTCCCAAGAATCATTAATCATTCCTTTGGGTACTTGGGTATTCAACATTAGGATCCATTACGCTTCTTGATCTAGGAGACAATGTTGTACATTACCTCCACTAGGAGTAATCCAAATGTTTTCTGTGCCCCATGCTCTAAAATATGTGGATTTCATTAACTGTGTGCGATGGCATGGCAGATACATCAACAATATGTACGACGTGGTGGTATATCGTATAATCTACGATTTCCACATATTTTCTCCATTATTTATACAATATTCTTGCACCTGAATGGGCCCCCTCAACCTCTGGGCCCCATATCAAGTACTTTGGCCGCTATGGCTATAGTTACACCTAGCCTATAATAAATTCACTGATAAAACTTTTTTAACCTGGTACATTATTTACCTGATATTTTACTTATAGAGAACCAACAAAATCTGCAGCATAATATAAAGATTATAATTACTAACATTAGTCCTTTACTCCCCAAAAGTCTAACAAACCAGGCACCAACAGAAACAAGTGAAGAAAATGCAAACTCCATGGGAATGTTGCTCTTCACTGGCTTTCAAGGCAACACCTTTAAAGGCTATGTACACCTTTGGGGGCAGTTTTTTTTATTTATTATTATTGCATTGTACTGATTTTAAGCTAAAAATCATTTTTTCTATTGGTCGTTTTTAAAAATATGGAGCTCTTTTTTTCTGTAGATAGCTGACATGCTCTAGTAGAAGCCACTGGATTTTCTCCCGTTTCCATTAGTTGGGGAGCTGACAGGCTCCTGATCTCTGCTCTCTGACATAAACACTCATTATAGCTCATTTCCTTTCTTACTGAGAAGAATGCAGCTTAAAAAAGTGTTTATGACCTTGTAGTAGTTTAAATATATGGTTTATTAGATAATCAGAACTAAGTGAAAGTAATAGTACCAGTCACATAGTTAGAAAAACAGTTAACCCTTTGTGTCAGAACGGCTCACTATTTTTAATAAAGGCCAATTGAAAATAAGATTTTTAGCCAAAAATTTGTAAAATGCAAAAATTAAACAAAAATTGCCTCCGAAGGTGGGCAATTACTGAGTTCTAAGATATTATTTAATTGTTTCTCCCAGCCCAGATCCTAGTGGCTGCATGTGGAAGGGATTATTGCCTCTTTATATCTAGAAATATTGACAGATTATTTACCATTTATACAGTATATCCTTTAAGCCTTAAACCCCTTAAGTAGAACTTGAAGGGTGTTGCCACACCTCAAACATTGGTGGCATATCGCTAGGATATACCACCAATGTCAGATACTGTAGGTGTAGGCCTTTGGGACGCGCATCTATCTCTAGAACAAGAGTACACCACCCATGCGCAGCCGCCCTTGATTTATTTTTATGAAGGTTCCAAAAATAGCAGAACGCGTCTCCCAGCTATTTTCAGCACTCCCATCAATATGAATGGAGGGCGGCTGTGCATGCACGGTGCGCCCTCCTTCACTTGAGCAGGTCCCAGAGGTGAGACAATCCCTTTAATGTATGAAAGGCTTTGTACAAGAAAAGTGGAGTGTTTTGGGATGTTTTGTTGGTGGAATAGTTTTTGTGGCAAATTTAGGAAGCATTTGCGACAATAATAAATGAGATTAGACTTTCCACCAAAAAATCATTAGCACAGTGATTGGCAAATTTGGCACAAGAAATGGCTTATTAAATCAGGCACTCCAAAAAAGTGACTTCAAGTATTACTCTCATAATACATTAGCCCCTTAGCTCCTAAACACCACTTACTCCTTAGGCTACTTTCACACTTGTGTTGTTATTTTCCGGTATTGAGATCCGTCACAGGATCTCAATACTGGAAAAAAAAGTTTCCATTTTATCCTCATGCATCTTGAATTGTAAGAGATCAGTTCAGGATGCATCAGGATGTCTTCCGTTCCATCAGCATTCTATTTTGTGACTATAGAGGGAGTAAATGAGAGGGAAAGGGGAAAGATAGGCTGAAAATGTATGCAAAAAATAAAATGATAACACTAAATACTCTTCTAAGGGTGGATTTACACAGCAAATTATTGGGAGATGAACGCTTGTAAGAACACTCATTCCCGATAATCTGCCTGTGTAAAGGTGCCGCAGATCACCCAATGAAGGAATGGAATGCTCGTTCATCAGGTGAATCACTCTCACTGTTAAATCATCATTTCTGGACAGGAGATCGTCTGCCCAGAAACAATTAATCTGTATGAGGATGAACGATAGTAGTCATTGCTCCTCCTCATACAGTGGACAGGATGTAAATGCAGCTCTTCACTTCTACTGACAAAACTGGCACATCTGAATACACTCTTGGGTTTTATGTATGTATAGATGTATGCATGTATTTATTTAATTAATTTATTTTATTATTTACGTGGACCCATTTCAAGAAGCAAAAAATATCTAAACTGTTTTTATACTGTGGGTAGTAAGTAGAGATGAGCGAAGTTTAAAAAAAATTGATGTGGCAAATTTGCTGGTTTGCCAAGAAATTCAATTCATTACAAATTAATTAGTCACGAATCGCTATAAATCAGGTATACCCGTGCGTCACGGTAGCTGAGGGAATGTATGGAGCGGGCTCATGCAGTGAGCCCGGCTGCAATGATAGGGAATGACGATCCCACCAAATTCAGCCATGCTGCTCCCTCTACCTTCCTATTGAGGCCCCCGCAGTGAAATCACAGGGCTTGAATCAGTTACTATGGCAGCCTGGACGCTTTTGAAGCATCCCATAGCTGCCATGGTAACCTCCCTGCTGCTCTGTGCACAGGCATAGCTCAGCAAGGACACATCAAAATGCTATTCACCCTAATAGATCTCTATTAGGGTGAAGAGGACAAGAAACAGGTTCTAGCCCCCTAAGGGGGTTAAAAGTTGTCACTGTAAAAGTAAAAAAAAAAAAGTAAATATGAAAAGATATGTAAAAAGCCTTTCCCAATTTTACATATAAAATTTTTTTTTTGTCACCTCTCCCCCCTCCAAAAATTGAATAACAGTGATACGTGCCACAAAAATGGTACCAATAAAATCTAAATTTCATCCTGCAAAAAACAAGCCCTCATATATCTCTGTAGACTGAAATATAAAAAGTTATGGCTGTCAGAAAATGGTGATGCAAAGAAAATTTTGATTTCAAAAGTTTTTTTAAGTAGTAAAACAAAAAAGAATACACTTTTGGTATCACCTTATTGACCTGCAGAATAAGGACATTATGTAATTTTTAGCGCACAGTGAACACTGTGATGTAAAACCCCGCAAAACCTTGGCGGAATAGCTTTTTTATTTTCTATTTAGCCCCACAAAGATTTTTTTTTCCCATTTTCCAATAACAGACATGATAAATTGATTGGTGCCCATCAATAGTATAACTTATTCCCCAAAAATAAGCCTTCATATGGCTATATGAATGAAAAATTTAAAAATGTATAGTTATTGGAATGTTGGGAGGAAAAAATGAAAATTCAAAACCAAAAATGGGCCCTGTACAAACAATGAAGAACTTTCAAAAACGGACTGAAAATAAATATAAAAATGTACTACTGAAAGAACATAAATAATTTTTTAACACTGTAGACATGAATCCCTTTAAAAAAAAAGAATAATTTCCATATTCCAAGTGTAAAATTGAAAACTATACACATATATACTATGCGCCGTATGGTATTTTGCTTTGTATTACAGTTAAACAGTTAAAATCAGATGGGCTGAACATGGTGGATGGATCAAACATGGCAGGATTATTGCCATAAGTGACAGGAGCCTGAAAACTAGTAGCTGCCATATAATATGCACATGATTGCTGTTGTGGCCTGCAATCTCCTGAAAAAGCCCCTTTTGTGTGAGAATTACATGAAGGGGCCACATGAGGCCAATAGTTGACTACTATATATATTTTACTTATATAAAAATCCAGCTCCTCCTCTCTCTGCATCTTGCTGACTTTTCTCGAGATGGAGAGCGCAAAGGATGATTTGGAAGAAGTGAAGCCAGCAAAAGATAAGAATGGTCTTCATTGAGACCAGGCCCCCCTAAGGGGTACATAAAAAAAAAAAAAAAAAAGATTTTCATATTCGAAGTCTAAAATAAAAAACAATACAAATATTTACTATAAACCAGATGGTATTTTGCTTTAAAAATGTATTAGGGTTAAAACCAGATGGCCCAAACATGGTGGATTGATAAAACTTGGTCACTGGATTATTGCCATATGGGTCAGGAGTCTGAAAAATAGTGGCTGCCATATAACATGTTAGCCAAACAGGAGCCATTGCTGGTATGGGGTTTGGCTGGTTAGGTGCGTGGTACAATATGCAAATTACTGCTGTTATGGCCTGCCATCTCCTGAAAAGGCCCCTTTTGTATGAGAATTACATAAAGGGGCCACATGGGGCCAAATGTTTACCACTATATACATTTTACCTAATAAAGTTAAGTTACACTTACCTCTAACCCTTGCTTCTCGAAACTACATGGTGCAGCAGGTGACTGGCAGTTGGATCCAACTAACTGATAAAAGGGAGAAAAAAACTGCTATTGGGCATTCCAGGAGTGACAGAAGAAGAAAGCCCCCCACTTCCCCGCTAGTTGTGAACCCACTGTCACGCTCTAATGTGGGAGAGAAACCCCACACCGAACATAGGAGGAAAAAGGGAAAGGAAATAAGGTCTGAAAACTAGGGAAGGAAGATGGACACCTCCTAGGGAAGACCCTAACCAAAGCCCTGACCGACCACCAGTATGACCAGACCCCAAAGGTAGGTGAGTTCATACACAGGAATACCTACAGTCCTATCTAACCCTAAAGGACCCTGGTACTAATGACAGGAATGAGACAAGCCGTTCCTCCAAAAGGAATGTGTCACTACCAGAGCTTTGAGACGTTCTCACAGCTCTGTGGCTCCACCCCTGTGATGATGTCACTTAGAGCTTGGAGGAGTTCTCACTGCTCTGTTTCTCCGCCCCTGTGATGAGGTCTTTACTCCCAGCTGTTCCTCCTGCGTTTGATTTCCCTGCCTTTAAATCACCCTTCCTCCTATTGTAGGGCGTGGATTATATTTCTCATTTCAGTTGTAGCTCTTGCTTGAGTATCTTCACTTGTAAGCTATCAGTGTACTGGACCTGTGTTCTGCTGCAGCAAGCTCTCCGGATATTGCCAGCTGTCCTTGGATCCGTCTTCTCTGCGGCTGCAGTTCCTTCAGCTAAGTGTGCAGACATTGTTGTGTACCTGGTTATTTTCTGACTGGATCTGAGGTGGCCACGGTTCCCTCCATATACTGAGCAGGGCACCGGTGGCCGTGCCCCTTCCACTATTGTAGGGGTTACAGTGGTCATCAGTCTTAGGTACGCGGGCATGCCTCGTTCCACCATTTGGATCCGGGCATGTGCTTTAGCAGCATAGGGAGAGCTTTGAGGGTCTGACAGGGGTCACCCTTTATCTTCCCTAGTTTGGGTCCGGTCAGTAGCTCTTTTTACTGTGTTTGCTCTTGTTGCTCACAAACAGGCGTGACATTATAATCCACCAAAACCGTCCTTTTTGACATGGATCCGCTTTCCGGCCTGGTTGACCGCATGCAGGGTCTTTCTTTGGAAGTAGCGGATCTCCGTCAATCTATGACTCAGCTTCAAGCATTGGGGTCTGCTCCGGCTCATGGAGTCTGTTGCGAGCCAAAGGTCTCACGTCCGGAAACGTTCTCCGGGGGCAATGAGAATTTTGTTCGCTTCAGAGAGGCATGCAAACTCCATTTTTGCTTGTGTCCCCTCTCCTCTGGTAAGGAGGAGCAGAGGGTGAGGATTGTCATCTCCCTGCTCAGGGGTAATGCTCAGACTTGGGCTTTTTCGCTGCCAGCAGGAGATCCCTCCCTTCGATCCGTGGAAAGATTTTTTGTGGCCCTGGGGCAGATATATGATGACCCGGATCGTGTTGCTCTGGCCGAATCTAACTTACGTGTTTTATGCCAGAGCAAACTGTCTGCGGAGCTTTATTGTTCTGAATTTCGGAGATGGGCAGCTGATTCAGGTTGGAATGATGCTGCACTCCGGAGTCAGTTCTGTCATGGTCTCTCAGAGAGATTGAAAGATGCGTTTGCTTTCCATGAGAGACCAACGTCCTTAGAGTCTGCCATGTCATTGGCGGTACGCCTTGACAGGCGTCTAAGAGAAAGAAACGAGACCTCTCTGTCCAGCCATTGTCAGTCTAGGGGCAATGGTGCGGACTCATTCAGTGTGCAGGGGCCTCATCCTGTCTCGCTCCCCTTTTGAGGAGGAGCCCATGCAGCTAGCTCGACTTGCCCCAGATAAAAGAAGATTTACTCCTCAGAATATGTTGTGTTTTTTTTGTGGGGGCATAGGTCATTTGGCAAATGTTTGTCCGTCTAGGAGATTCCTGAACTGTACTAAGAGCGATAATAAGAGAAAAACCTCAAAAGGTAAATCATCAAGTTCTGCTTCACCTGCTACTTTGGGCAAAGTTGATGTAGGAATTGATGCTTTTCCTCTGACCTGCAGTTCCCGTTTTCTCCTGTCTGCCAGGGTGGCGCTAGAGAGCAAAGTCATTTCTTGTGAGATTTTTGTCGATAGTGGAGCGGCCGTCAATCTTATTGACACTCAATTTGTAGCCATGCATGGTTTTCAGGTTTGCACATTGGAAAAGGATATACCTGTTTTTGCTATTGACTCTGCTCCACTCTCGCAGATGATCTCTGAAGGGCATTGTTCACAATATCCGGCTAGCTGTAGGTGACACTCATGTGGAGGATATATCTTGTTTTGTCCTTAACGGATTGCCTTCTCCTCTAGTTTTGGGGTTACCCTGGCTCACTAGACATAACCCCACTATTGATTGGCAAGGAAGGCAAATAAATGAGTGGAGTGACTTTTGTAGAGAGAATTGTCTCACAGCGACTTTTGCAGAGGTGTCTACTAAAACTGTGCCATCATTTCTCTCTGATTTCTCGGACGTGTTTTCCGAGAGCGGTGTTCAGGAGCTACCTCCTCACCGGGAGTTTGACTGTCCCATTAACCTCATTCCCGGCGCCAAGCTGCCAAAAGCACGCCTCTACAATCTCTCACAACCGGAAAGAATCGCAATGCGAACCTATATCTCCGAGAGTCTCGATAAGGGGCATATTCGTCCCTCAAAGTCACCAGTTGCCGCAGGTTTTTTTTTTGTTAAAAAAAAAGATGGCTCTCTGAGACCTTGCCTAGATTTTAGGGAGCTGAACCGTATCACGATTCGCGATCCCTATCCCCTTCCTCTGATCCCGAACCTCTTCAACCAAATTGTTGGGGCCAAGGTATTTTCCAAATTGGATTTGAGAGGCGCGTACAACCTGGTCAGGGTCAGAGAGGGGGATGAATGGAAAACAGGCCTTTAATACCCCTAACGGGCATTTCGAGAATCTCGTTATGCCTTTCGGCCTGATGAATGCTCCGGCCGTCTTTCAGCATTTTGTTAATAGTATTTTCTACCATTTAATGGGGAAATTTGTATTGGTGTATCTTGATGATATTTTGATTTTTTCCCCTGATGTTCAGACCCATCAGGATCATCTTTTTCAGGTTCTGCAGATTCTGCGGGAAAATAAATTGTACGCCAAGCTGGAGAAATGTCTTTTTATGGTATCGGAGATTCAATTTCTGGGTTTTCTCCTCTCTGCTTCTGGTTTTCGCATGGATCCGGAGAAGGTCCGTGCTGTACTTGAGTGGGAGCTTCCTGAGAATCAAAAGGCATTGATGCGCTTTCTGGGTTTTGCGAACTACTACAGAAAGTTCATTTGAATTATTCCTCTGTTGTCAAACCCCTTACTGACATGACAAAAAAGGGGGCGGATTTTTCCTCTTGGTCGGAGGAGGCGCTTGCAGCCTTTTCTAAGATTAAAGAGAGTTTTGCGTCTGCTCCCGTCTTGGTGCATCCCGATGTTTCCTTACCTTTTATTGTTGAGGTGGATGCTTCCGAGGTGGGTGTGGGTGCAGTTTTGTCCCAGGGCCCTTCTCCTGCCAAATGGCGACCCTGTGCCTTTTTCTCTAAAAAACTCTCCCCGGCAGAGAGAAACTATGATGTGGGAGATAGGGAGTTGTTGGCCATCAAGTTGGCTTTCGAGGAATGGCGTCATTGGTTGGAGGGGGCCAGGCACCCTATCACCGTTTTTACCGACCATAAGAATCTGGCATACTTGGAGTCGGCCAGGCGTATGAATCCGAGACAGGCCAGATGGTCTCTGTTCTTCTCCAGATTCAATTTTGTTACATTCCGCCCTGGGATCAAGAATGTGAAGGCTGATGCTCTCTCTCGCTGTTTTCCGGGAGGAGGAAACTCCGAGGACCTGGGTCCCATTTTGGCGGAGGGGGTAGTTGTTTCTGCTCTATATTCCGATTTGGAGGCCGAGGTCCAGGCTGCCCAGACTGAGGCACCGGCCCTTTGTCCTTCTAGGAAGTTGTTCGTGCCTCCTGAGCTACGTCACAAACTCTTCAAGGAACATCATGATACGGTTCTTGCTGGTCACCCCGGGAGTAGAGCCACGGTAGATCTCATTGCTCGGAGATTTTGGTGGCCGGCTCTTCGTAAGTCGGTGGAGGGTTTTGTGGCTGCTTGTGAGACGTGCGCTCGCGCTAAGGTCCCTCGTTCACGACCTTCAGGTTCCCTTCTCCCGTTACCCATACCTTCCCGTCCTTGGACACACCTGTCCATGGACTTTATCACGGATCTTCCTCGTTCCTCGGGGAAGTCGGTGATCCTGGTGGTCGTGGACCGTTTTAGCAAGATGGCTCATTTCGTACCTTTCCCTGGTTTACCCAATGCTAAAACGTTGGCGCAAGCTTTTGTCGACCATATTGTTAAATTGCACGGCATTCCCTCTGATATTGTTTCCGATAGAGGCACGCAGTTTGTGTCCAGGTTCTGGAAGGCTTTCTGTTCTCGCCTGGGGGTTCGGCTGTCCTTCTCTTCTGCTTTTCACCCGCAGTCGAATGGTCAGACTGAGCGCCTCAATCAGAATCTGGAGACATATTTGCGCTGTTTTGTGGCAGAGAACCAGGAGGATTGGTGTTCATTTCTCCCTCTTGCTGAGTTTGCTTTGAACAACCGTCGTCAGGAATCTTCTGATAAGTCACCATTCTTTGGTGCATATGGGTTCCATCCGCAGTTTGGGACATTCTCGGGAGGGGCTCTTTCTGGTTTACCTGAGGAGGAGAGATTTTCCTCGTCTTTGTCTACCATTTGGCAAAAGATTCAGAGTAATCTTAGAAAGATGAGTGAGAAGTATAAGCGTGTGGCTGATAAGAGACGTGTGCCTGGTCCGGACCTGAATGTGGGTGATCTGGTGTGGTTGTCTACAAGAAATATTAAACTGAAGGTTCCCTCCTGGAAATTGGGTCCCAAGTTTATTGGGCCTTATAAAATTTTGTCAGTCATCAATCCTGTTGCCTTCCGTCTTGATCTTCCACGGATTTGGAAGATACATAATGTATTTCTCTCTTAAAACCATATGTCCAGCCCACGGTACCCTCCTCTTTGCCTCCTCCTCCGATTTTGGTTGATGGAAATCTGGAGTTTGAGGTTTCCAGAATTGTGGACTCTCGCATTGTCCGCGGTTCTCTTCAGTACCTCGTTCATTGGAAGGGTTATGGTCCTGAGGAGAGGATGTGGGTTCCGGTGTCGGACATTAAAGCCACTCGCCTCATCCGGGCATTTCATAGGGCTCATCCTGAGAAGCTGGGTCCTGGGTGTCCGGAGTCCACCCGTAGAGGGGGGGGTACTGTCACTACCAGAGCTTTGAGACGTTCTCACAGCTCTGTGGCTCCACCCCTGTGATGATGTCACTTAGAGCTTGGAGGAGTTCTCACTGCTCTGTTTCTCCGCCCCTGTGATGAGGTCTTTACTCCCAGCTGTTCCTCCTGCGTTTGATTTCCCTGCCTTTAAATCACCCCTCCTCCTATTGTAGGGCGTGGATTATATTTCTCCTTTCAGTTGTAGCTCTTGCTTGAGTATCTTCACTTGTAAGCTATCAGTGTACTGGACCTGTGTTCTGCTGCAGCAAGCTCTCCGGATATTGCCAGCTGTCCTTGGATCCGTCTTCTCTGCGGCTGCAGTTCCTTCAGCTAAGTGTGCAGACATTGTTGTGTACCTGGTTATTTTCTGACTGGATCTGAGGTGGCCACAGTTCCCTCCATATACTGGGCAGAGCACCGGTGGCCGTGCCCCTTCCACTATTGTAGGAGTTACAGTGGTCATCAGTCTTAGGTACGTGGGCATGCCTCGTTCCACCATTTGGATCCGGGCATGTGCTTTAGCAGCATAGGGAGAGCTTTGAGGGTCTGACAGGGGTCACCCTTTATCTTCCCTAGTTTGGGTCTGGTCAGTAGCTCTTTTTACTGTGTTTGCTCTTGTTGCTCGCAAACAGGCGTGACAGAATGATGAATGGGAGTCTCCCTGAGGCCTAATACAAAATAACAAGGAAATGCAACACACAGAAAAGTCAAAATAAAGTACAAAAGGGAAAGGTAACACTTAACGTCCAAGAAGCTATGGCAACACCAGGAACTCAGCCAAGATCCAAACACCAGCTATCCACAGGTCCAACAGAAGCTATAAACCGCACAGCACTGTGGGAGAAACAACTAAATAGGGAAAGTTAAATGACCACAATTGCAACACCTGGAAGTTAAGGGTGTGGCCAGTACCAGAAACAACACAGATGCCTATTGATCCACAAGGTAAACATGTCAAATCAAACCACGGGTTGCCAGTTTCAAAAGATCTCCTGCCACTCACTGTCGCGGGGATGTCCGTATGTCTCGGTATGTCGGTGACACCCATTTCTCGAACCACAACTACTCTCCTGCCAGACAGTGGGATGACCCTTCATCTGCCATCTGCTTTTCCTCTTTTTCCACATCATCGAATATTAATGATAATGTCATCAGTAGTGTTGGTCGAGCACCAAAGTGCTCGTGTGCTCTGGTGCTCGAGTAGAACACTTTGCGATGCTCGGGTGCTCTACAGAGCACACGAGCACAATGAAAGTCCCTGAGCATTAAACCAGGCACCCCCTGCTCTGAAGAGGAAAGGGTGTCGAGACTAGTTTGGCTTAGGAGTCCCTGCTCTGACTCCATATATAGCTATGTCCATATATGGAGTCAGTGCTTTGGAACACCCAGTGTATTTAAATCTAATTTAGCCTCTATTTCTGAAAAGTTTCTGGCGGGATGTGTACTCACAACCTTCTACATTACAGCCATGAATCTTAACCACTACACTATAGAGCTGCATGGCCAGTTATAAAAAAAAAAAATATTAAATATGAGACTTCTGCTGTAGTAAATATTCCTAAACAGCAGAAATCTCCTATTTTTTTTTTAAAAAAAATTGTGACTGGCTATGCAGCTCTATAGTGTAGTGGTTAAGGTTCTTGGCTGTAAGGTAGAATGTTGTGAGTTCAAATTCCATCAGAAACTTTTCAAAAATAGAGTACTATTGGTACTGAGTACTGAGGGGTGTAATATACTTATAATATACGTTCTAACATAGAAAGTATATTATAGTGAAAAATACCTAAACGGTCAGAAAAGTAGTAACTATGCTGTTACTGGGGTACTCAGAAATATCAATAAACACCCTTAATAAATGAGTACAATGAATCCCATATCATCTTAAAATTTATATAGTCTTTATTAGAAAATCTGAATGAACATGATTACATAACTTATAACAATATTTTGTAAAAGTTGTACCAAGCCATAAAAGTGAAAGTAACTAATAACTACAGAGCCGGTTTATATTATGTGACTATTCTCATAGAAAGGAGTCATCTGGGTCTAAAACACTGCGCGATGGTGGACTCTATTGGGAATTGTATCTGGGGTGCACTAGAAACTATATACTAGTAGCAAACACCCATCTAACTATGTAAAAGAGACTAACACCTGGGCGGTGGGCAAAATGCTAATTGATGGAGCTGAAATCTAAAGCTACTAACCGTAAGATGAAATGTAGAACCAGTCAAGAGGGGTCAAAGAATAGGGCTCTGGATCTCCCCGACGTACGTTTCGCCGTTCTGCGTCCTCAGGAGGAGTCATATATTATAGTGCAGCAGTTGTGTGCGGTTCTGTTGAGATACCGCAGCTATACAGAGGGACAAATACTATTGGAACAACTAATTGCAACTGTTGTGATATACCAGTTTCCCCCACAAAAAACTGATTGAGGCAGGGTGTGATATAGCTATAATAAAATTTATATATAGTGCATGTGCAGCATTTGTGTGTGGTTCTGCTGAGATACCGCAGCTATACAGAGGGACAAACGCTAATGGAACAACTAATTGCAACTGGTGTGATATACCAGTTGCCCCCCCCCCAAAAAAAAAAACGGATTGAGGCAGGGGTGTGATATACCTATAATATAATTTATATATAGTGCATGTGTAGCATTTGTGTGCGGTTCTGCTGAGATACCGCAGCTATACAGAGGGACAAATGCTACTGGAACAACTAATTTCAACTGGTCTGATATACCAGTTGCCCTCCAAAAAACTGATTGAGGCAGGGGTGTGATATACCTATAACATCATTTATATAGTGCATGTGCAGCATTTGTGTCCGGTTCTGCTGAGAAACCGCAGGTATACAGAGGGACAAAGACTACTAAAACAACTAATTTCAACTGGTGTGATATACCAGTTGCCCCCCCAAAAAACTGATTGAGGCAGGGGTGTTATATACCTATAATATAATTTATATAGTGTGTATGTGCAGCATTTGTGTGAGGTTCTGCTGAGATACCGCAGCTATACAGAAGGGCAAACGCTACTGGAACAACTAATTTCAACTGGTGTGATATACCAGTTGCCCCTCAAAAAAACTGATTGAGGCAGGGGTGTGATATAACTATAATATCATTTCTATATAGTGCATTTGTATTGTGCAGCATTTGTGTATGGTTCTGTTGAGATACCGCAGCTATACAGAGGGACAAAGGCTACTGAAACAACTAATTGCAACTTTTGTGATATACCAGTTGCCCCCCAAAAATACTGATTGAGGCAGGGGTGTTATATACCTATAATATAATTCATATAGAGTGTATGTGCAGCATTTGTGTGAGGTTCTGCTGAGATACCGCAGCTATACAGAGGGAAAAACGCTACTGGAACAATTAATTTCAACTGGTGTGATATACCAGTTGCCCCCCAAAAAAACTGATTGAGGCAGGGGGGTGATACACCTATAATATAATCTATATATAGTGCATGTGCAGCATTTGTGTGTGGTTCTGATGTTATACTACAGCTATACAGAGGGACAACTAATTGCAACTGGTGTGATATACCTGTTGTTGCTCCAAAATAAAGGGGTTTAATATGCCTGCTTCCAGCAAATACTCATTAAGGGGTTCTATATACCTGATTCCACAAATACTGCTCTTCTATAGGGACTTTGTCACAGGGTCATTTTGGAAATGACAGGCAGAGGAAGAGGCAGGCCATTCCGCAGGGGTGGTAGGGGTTGGGCAGGTGCACCAGGCCAGAGCCTAAGTGGGAAGTTGAAGAAGGTGTGTGTGATTACTTCAAAGGACGCACCAGAGTTGGTTGAGTGGCTCACTCAGCCTTCCGCTTCTGCACCCTCCTCATCCTCTGTATCAGCACCCTCCTCACTCTCTGCGTGTGCACCCCCAAAGACACTACCACCACCACCACTATAGCCCCTCCACTCGAGTCAAAGGAATTATTTTCCCATCAATTTCCAGACCTTACCGATGCGCAGCCATTCTTGGCATCGGATAAGGAAGAGGAGGTAGCAACGGCTGCCACGCAGCGGTCTGACGACAGTACCCAGATCTGCCCAAGGAGGGTGGTTCCCTCTGTTGCTGCCTACTCCGAGATCTCTAATGTCAGTGTTGGTGAAGGTGACGGTGATGACATGTCGATGGACATCACGTGGGTGCCCACAAGATAGGAAGAGGAGGGAAGTTCAGAGGGAGAGACAGAGCAGAAGATAGGGAGGAGAAGCAGGCAGAACTCGCAGTGCACAGGAGGCAAAAAGCAGACTGCAAATGTATCTGGAGTGAGCCATCCACCATGCACGGTCACATCTGGCGCTCCCAGGACGCCGGCACATGGCTCCACAGTGTGGGATTTTTTTAAGGTGTCAGCTGCTGACAATAGTGTTACCATCTGCAGCCTGTGCTGTCAACGCATAAGTCGCGGTAAGCCCAACACTCACCTAGGGACGACCGCCTTAAGAATGCACCTGGCCTCCCATCACTGAGCATAGTGGGAGCAACACCGTCAGAACCTACTAAGCCACACTCCCGGCGCTCCACGTCCTGCCTCTTCTCCTTCTCCTCTTTCCTCCTATTTGTCCTCCGCTCCACCTTCCACTGTGCCATCGTTGCATTTATCTGGCTAAAGGCAGGCTTCCATGGCCCAAATGTTCGAATGTAAAAAGTTGATGACGCTGGATAACCCTCTTGCCCAACGGCTGTCCGAACTGCTAGCGTGCCAACTACTGCCATATCAATTGGTGGACTCGGAGGCCTTTAGAAAATTTGTGGCCACTGGCACACCGCAATGGAAGGTCCCCGGAAGGAAATATTTCTCCCAGAAGGGCATCACTGAGCTATATGGCCATGTTCAGTGGCAAGTGAATGTATCTCTGGCACACAGTGTTGGTGCCAGGATACATCTGACCACAGACACGTGGTCTAGCAAAAAAGGCAGTAAAGGTACATAACTTTTACTGCCCACTGGGTGAACCTTCTGACGACCATCAAGCATGTAACTCGTGGCACCCGTGTGGATTTGGTGTTACCGCCACGGATTGCATGCAGGCCTGCCTCTTCTTCTCCTCCTCCTACTCCATCTTCCGCCTCCTCCTCAGCTGACTCCTCCTTTTCCACTGCTACCGCCTCTTCTGCTGAACCTCCCAAGCTCGCCAGAACCTATACGTGCCAGGTGAGACATTGCCATGTTGTGCTGTGGCTGTTGTGCCTGGAAGCCAAGAGCCACACCGTTCCTGCACTCCTTTCAGCTCTGCGGTCACAGGCATATCAGTGGCTAACCACGCTCAATTCGACAGTTGGTAAAGTGGTGTGCGACAACGGTGTGTGACAATCTGCTGAGTGAGCTGAAACAGGGCAAAATGACACACGTGCCTTGCATGGCACATGTCCTGAACTTCATGCAGCCATTTGTTTCCAAATACCCCGGGGTCCAGGACATCTTGCGGCAGGCCAGGTCAATCTCTGGCCATTTTAGAAGATCTTACACGGCCATGGCTCGCCTTGCTGGTGTTCAGCAGCGACACCACTTGCCCGTCAGATGTCTGATTTGTGACTGCCCGACGCTCTGGAACGCCACCTTGTATATGCTTGATAGGCTGCTCCAGCAGAAATGTGGCATTAATGACTACCTGTACGAACTCTGTGGCAGGACAGGTTCTGGGGAGCTTGTTTTTTTTTCACCGCGCCAGTGGCTGCTCATGCGGGACGCATGCAGACTTCTGCGGCCATTTGATGAGATCACCAAACTGGTCAGTCGCAGCCAGGGTGATCAGTGACATCGTACCTTACGCCTTCTTTCTGGAGCGTGCATTGTGTCATGTCATTCATCAAGCCGTCAAGGAGCAGGAGCAGGAAGATGAGGAAGTCACAATGCTGAATGAATTCCCTGGGGGGCTACTCCATCTGAGACAAGTCAGCATGGAGTCTGAAGAGGAGTCAGAAAAGGATGGTGCCTGGGGGGAGGAGGAGGAGGAGCACTCCCCTCTCCCTTCTCCCCTCTCACCACTCCCCTCACTACACATCTAGAAAAACCATGTGATCTGGAAAAGATCTGTAGGACATCTGTGTCAGAGAAGGAGGTATGTAATTCTACTTCCCAATTTTTTAAGAACATTGTTGTCTCTGTTGTCCCATCATTTAGTATTAGTTTATATATTTTGGACATTGCCCTCGGCAAAGGTCGAACAGAGAACAATGCTTTCTCAAATTCTGTGATTTGTCTGCTATTTGAGCTGCTAGACACAGCTTTTTGGCAAATTTGGCAGAAATGCGAATATTGCAAAATATGCAGGGGGGTCCCAGTAAGTTTCTGTGAAAGTAAGTCATATGACAAGATTTTCCCCCTGTGAAATACGCTGGTATGAATGGTGCACCTGCGAAAAAAAGGAGCAAGCCTTAACATCTGGGTGAAGCGTTCTCCATGTGTCTACTAAGTGGAGACTCTCTAAAGAAGTCTTCAGATTACGCAAACCTGTGAACGCAGAACGCAAGGATGATGAATCTCATAACGGATTAAGAGTGACATTGAAGTCTCCTTCTAACAAAATCATATCTTCCGCAAACAAATGTAATTGTTGGATGGTATTGGTTAGCCCTGATTCGGAGCATACACATTTGCCAAGGTAATGGGTATGTCATCCAATCTCCCTTTTACAATTATAAATCTGCCCTCTGGGTCAGATTTGGATTGGGGGCAAGTGAAGGCTAAGCCTTTTTTTTAAAGCGATGCTCACACCCCTAGATGCCTGAGAGCCTTTGCAGCTATGAAACCATTGGTCAAAAGAGGAGTATTAGAGTTTTGGAATTTTTTGAGCTTTAAAGTGTGTCTCCTGTAAAAAGAGTATAGAAGGTGAGCTCTTGTGTAACACCCCAGAGTTGTGTTACGAAACTCTTTTACCCCGCTACAACCTGTTAAGGGCATTAACTTAATTTCATATAATTTCATATAATATTCTCACAAATTTGCATTCTAAGCCTTGTAAATATATATTGTTGTCATTCTTCATGTTCACCAGCAGGTGGCATCAATGTTCTAGCAGGGACTTAGCTACAGTTTAGTGTTTCTAGACTAGAATAGTTAATTCCAGTTTAGCTCCCCCTTCTGTAAGCAGAAATATCCCATATCCTGCCTCATGGGTTGGGAAGGAAGTTAAGTTAGTGTGTGCCAGCCACCCCTGCTAGGGGAAGGCTGTGCGTGTAGGAGCTCTCAGATATAGGGATAAAAAGCCAGGATCTTGTCTTGGCTGAGAAATTGATCATCATCCCCAGTTCTGAGCCTTGCAGCCTCAGCTGGCAGAAGCAAGCAGACAACTCCAGTTCCAGGAAGAAGTGTACCCTGAGACAGGAGCTGTGAGTACCGTCCAGAGACCCAGGAGAAGCTATATTGCTCCTCAGCAAGTCAGTCCCGAAAGCGCAGAAGATAAATTCCTGCCACATCACAGAGCTACAAGCAGACGCCCTTTTCCTGCAAAAGCTCCAGGCACATGATAGAGCAGAAGATAATTTCCTGCCACACATTGCCAATACCTGCTGGGACCAAAGACTAATGCTGTATCTCGCTTGGATGAAAGCTGCAACTAGTAAAGACAAGTTTGAACTTCACCAAATGTCTGGATCTCAATTACTGCAGCAAATTCCTCTATTACTCCTAATAGCACCACACTCATTTTATTGCAAGTGAGCCAGGATCTAGGAGTCCAGCCGTACCCAGGTAGGAGACACCGTTGACACTATTGCCACTACTACACAGAGACATTACACCACTCTGGCATTCCTAACCTGGTGCATGAGTTACAATACCTTAAAGGGCCCTGTGTTAGTACCCTGCGCATGCACAATTGACGTCACGAACAAAACTATAAACTATCACCTAAACCTGACCAAGTGATTGCATATTATTGGCGTCAGAGTGCATACCCCAATCCGGCTCTATTGCACTTGCCTATCAAAGTAAAAACCTGAGATCTCTTTTGAGGTATATTAAACCCCTTCACATTGAAGGCGTAGACTGTGTGTTTTGTCATGTCACAAATTGGGGAAGGGTAGATCCCCCATAGATAGCATGTCCCTTCGTCTAACCTGCAGGCCCCAGCAAACAAACAAAATAAAACTTAACATAATTAAAAGGTTGCATTAATATGAACAAAGGAGGCAATGTTTTGATGAGTTCAAGCTGGGCTGACTCCGTGGCCCATGTGAGGACTCCCAGAGCAGCCAACAACTCGACCGGATTCCATCGGGACCGGCATCCATGAAGGAACTTGTACTGGGGGAATTTCCAGTTTAGGCCAAGCAGCCAGTAGATCTTCTGGTGTACGGATGACCAATTGCTTATTGTTTTTCAAGATCACAATCCCAAAGGGGTAGAGCCATGTGTACAGGGAGTGCAGAATTATTAGGCAAATTAGTATTTTGACCACATCATCCTCTTTCTGCATGTTGTCTTACTCCAAGCTGTATAGGCTCGAAAGCCTACTACCAATTAAGCATATTAGGTGATGTGCATCTCTGTAATGAGAAGGGGTGTGGTCTAATGACATCAACACCCTATATCAGGTGTGCATAATTATTAGGCAACTAATTTGGCAAAATGGGTCAAAAGAAGGACTTGACAGGCTCAGAAAAGTCAAAAATAGTGAGATATCTTGCAGAGGGATGCAGCACTCTTAAAATTGCAAAGCTTCTGAAGCGTGATCATCGAACAATCAAGCATTTCATTCAAAATAGTCAACAGGGTCGCAAGAAGCGTGTGGAAAAACCAAGGCGCAAAATAACTGCCCATGAACTGAGAAAAGTCAAGCGTGCAGCTGCCAAGATGCCACTTGCCACCAGTTTGGCCATATTTCAGAGCTGCAACATCACTGGAGTGCCCAAAAGCACAAGGTGTGCAATACTCAGAGACATGGCCAAGGTAAGAAAGGCTGAAAGACGACCACCACTGAACAAGACACACAAGCTGAAACGTCAAGAATGGGCCAAGAAATATCTCAAGACTGATTTTTCTAAGATTTTATGGACTGATGAAATGAGAGTGAGTCTTGATGGGCCAGATGGATGGGCCCGTGGCTGGATTGGTAAAGGGCAGAGAGCTCCAGTCCGACTCACACGCCAGCGAGGTGGAGTACTGGTTTGGGCTGGTATCATCAAAGATGAGCTTGTGGGGCCTTTTCGGGTTGAGGATGGAGTCAAGCTCAACTCCCAGTCCTACTGCCAGTTTCTGGAAGACACCTTCTTCAAGCAGTGGTACAGGAAGAAGTCTGCATCCTTCAAGACAAACATGATTTTCATGCAGGACAATGCTCCATCACACGCGTCCAAGTACTCCACAGCGTGGCTGGCAAGAAAGGGTATAAAAGAAGAAAATCTAATGACATGGCCTCCTTGTTCACCTGATCTGAACCCCATTGAGAACCTGTGGTCCATCATCAAATGTGAGATTTACAAGGAGGGAAAACAGTACACCTCTCTGAACAGTGTCTGGGAGGCTGTGGTTGCTGCTGCACGCAATGTTGATGGTGAACAGATCAAAACACTGACATAATCCATGGATGGCAGGCTTTTGAGTGTCCTTGCAAAGAAAGGTGGCTATATTGGTCACTGATTTGTTTTTGTTTTGTTTTTGAATGTCAGAAATGTATATTTGTGAATGTTGAGATGTTATATTGGTTTCACTGGTAAAAATAAATAATTGAAATGGGTATATATTTGTTTTTTGTTAAGTTGCCTAATAATTATGCACAGTAATAGTCACCTGCACACACAGATATCCCCCTAAAATAGCTAAAACTAAAAACAAACTAAAAACTACTTCCAAAAATATTCAGCTTTGATATTAATGAGTTTTTTGGGTTCATTGAGAACATGGTTGTTTTTCAATAATAAAATTAATCCTCAAAAATACAACTTGCCTAATAATTCTTCACTCCCTGTATAGTAATCCATAAGCTCTAAAATGTTCCGGCA